>NC_137125.1:40670461-40712961 GCF_949319135.1 Squalius cephalus
ACATATTTTAATTTGCTAGTATTACAAAATTAAATAAACTACATAGACTTAGGATGTTAGATTAAAAAAAACAGTTGGAATCAATTTAAGTTCTTGCATAGATGAGATATTTTATTCACAAACTACTTTGGTTTAAAACCATGACATCAAAAGCTGTTCTCATACACCTTTTCTTGATTAAATTAGAGGTTTTGTGTGTTTCAGTTTCAGTCTAATTATATTTATTGTTCTCTTGTTGACTGTGTTAATGCTAAGTAAACCTCCTCCCTTTGCCCCCACACACAGACACCCTCCTCCCCCCCTCACCTTCCTCTCCACAGGCCGCTTTGATCTCACCAGGATCTGTTGGTGCTGCGGTAATCACTTGGTTTGGTGCACATGTGTTGAATGTGTAGGTTTGGCTGTAATACTTTATACCTACGAGCCCACCCCCCAATTCGGCACCAATTACCCCGTGTGAAAGAGGAAAAGCAGGACATGTCACAGAAAAAGAGAGAGAGAGGATGTGTGCTGGTACATTGATTGGGTCAAGGACAATAACTTAACAACTTAACTTAAATATTTAGATTTATAATACATTAATGTTTATTAATGCTCCAAAAATTGATCTCTATTTCAGATGAAGAAATACAACAGAACAAAAATTCACTCACATTCACCAACAGACAATGATTTTGACTTATGTTGTTGTCTGGTTTTCTTTCTTTTTTTTCGGTCAAGAAATGAAACTTCCTCATGAGCACAGACAATAAAATGTTGTAACCGGCAAAACATAGCACTGTAAACGCTAAATTTTGGGGCTATTTGTCACAGAGGCCTGGTATTTTAAGTCCACGATTTCCTCGCTGTCAAACACAGGCGGATCAGTTGAATTGTGTTCTTGCGCTGCTCTCAATCAGGTCCTAATGAAAAGCATGCGGCATGCAAAGGGGGGCGGAATAAAGTTGTACACCAGCTGCTCTTTCTGAAGTGTGTGTGTTTTGTCGTAAAGACTTTGCGGTAATGAACTGCAGTGCGATGTTATAAAACACTTTAATGTTCTTAAGGTACCCGCACCAAAAAAACGAAAAACCTTTGAACACTTACTGCCGTTTCATACCGCCGAAGAATACAATCGTGTTTCACGTCTCGGAAAATGAATCTACGTGTTACTTTCCCTACGCTCTCACCGCCTCGTTTTTGCGTCACTGTCTCGCTCTCTTTTTATGAAGTCCTACTTCTTTATGACTTTGGCATCGGTTGCCTCAAAGGTCAGAATGTGGAGTCTGTTCTTACTCATGACCAACAGGTGTTTATGCATTTATCAAGTCAAAGGTGAAGCTTATAATGACGTAAAGCTTTGTTTTGTGCCTATTGATCCTCCGTTAGGTTTTGCTCCTGTAGTGTGAGGGTCATTTTGATGCTCGGGCGATGGACGATGGTAAATGAATGGCGATATGTCAACTGAGGCCTTTTTATTTGTGTATTGTTCCTCAGGTAAAATGGACCTAATAAACAGGATGCTGCTGGACGCTGGCATCACCGCTGAACTGGCCAAACACTGGAGCGAACAAGGACTGTGAGTTGCACCGAATTATAAAATGCAAAAAAACAAGACCACGTTCATTTAACCTTAACTTAGGATAGAGACATTTCCATCATTATTTACTCTCCTGATGTTGTTCCAAACCTGTATGACCTTCTATTGTTTTTTTTTTTGTTTTTTTTTGTGGAACACAAAAGGTTTTGAACTTTGTTCACGCTGCTCTTTTCCATACAGTGAAAGCATATAGTGATCAGGGACTGTCAAGTTTCAAAATGGACAAAAGAGCATCATAAAAAAAGGCTTTTTTGGTGCTATTTTGTCCTTTTAGGAGTTTGGGCACTGTATGCTTTTACTGTATGGAAAAGAGCAGCATGAACATTTTGCTAAGTATCTCCTTTTGTGTTCCACAGAGAGAAAGAAAGTCACATTAGAAGCATGAATTGTTCTGTCAACTTCATATATTTAAACACTGTTTGGCGTGAGTACGTTTCATTTAGCCTATTTATTTTTGTGATTGTCAGGAATGACAGAATCAAGGCTAAGTTTGTGGCGACAGATGGCGGTGTCACTAGAGTCTATCCTGCAAGGTAAATCTGTTATATTTCTTACGTTTTAGGAATAACAGGCAGGCCCATAGGACTAAAATTGTCTCTGTGTGTGTTTCGCAGTGCTGGTCCAGAATGGACAGAAGAGGCAGAAACGTATGAGTCTAGTTTCTACAAGAGAAGTCTGGACAATGATGTTTATATATTTACATCATACGCAATGAATAGTAAGTATGTGCTTGTGATGATTATACAGGCATATACCACTTTTCCTATGGATTAATGGACATTTTCTGTCCTCTCTTTATCAGAAACTCAAGATTCAGTTTTAGCAAGCAGAGCGTTGGACCTGAGAATTGATGAATTCATGCTCAAACCAGCAGGTGAGAGTCTGACGTTATAGTTTCTGTAATTACCATAGGATTATACTGTAGATATCCAGTGGTTTAGAAAGATACAACAAAGTATGTAGTGATAAACCAATATAAAAGCTTGGTCAAGTAATCTGACAGTATTTTAAATAATATATAATATATATAAAAACTCGTTGGACATTGGCCATCTTGCTCCCTAGATATTGGCATCAACATGATTAGTAGAGCTAATAATATACGAATAATAGATTACTAGTAATAATCGGATGAATCTTTATGGTTTGAATTGTTGTTTAAGAATGTGAACTAATGCAATTTTGAATAATTTTGACTGAACTCATTTTTGTTATATGTTTCAGTTGTCGGTGTAAAACTGGATATACAGACCTGGATGGAAAGCTTCATGAACACTACAATTACACCTAAAGTGAGTGCAAAGAGTCAACTACCTGTATTTCTGTTAACTGTAGTGCAAGTTAGAAGGATGATTGGGAATATTGCCAGTTTGATTTATCCTAATGGTGTCAGTTTGGCTTTTGCATAAATTAGGGATGCACTGATAGTAAAATTCTCTCTGATACTGATACATTTCACTGATACAAGTACATAAATGGCAGAAAATGTATGCTATCTTGTCTAAATAAATTAGATACAAAAATTTAAACTAAAATCAACCTTCTAAATGCTATAGGTGAACTTAGACATTACAACAATAAAATGTACAGTGTAAAAATGTATATTAATTTTAAGATTTGCATTTAACAGTGTTAATAACAGTGTTATTATGTATTATTTATTTAAAGGTAGATGTGAAAAAGAACATGCACAATTAAATATCCAATATGAGCCAATATGTCTAATGTCTACCAATAATATTAACTGATAGCCGATATTGTATTTATACTTTTGTGCAACTCAATCTGTCTATTTGTAAATCTTCCTGCATAGTGTGTTGGTGAAATCTGTGGGTGCAGGAGAAATGATGCGGTAAGATCATATTTATTTGTTAGATCTGAAGAGATGATATTATCTATATTATATACATTACCATTTGACATTGGTTAGATCAAAAATACAGGACAAAACAGTAATATTTTACTGAGTAAAGATATTGTTACAATTTAAAACAACTGTTTTCTGTTTTAATATGTTTTAAAGTGTCATTTATTCCTGTGATCAAATCTGAAATTTCAGCATCATTACCCCAGTCTTCAGTGTCACACGATCCTTCAGAAATCGTTCTAATATGCTGATTGCTGCTCAAGAAACATTACTTATTATTATCAATGTTGTGCAGCTTAATATTTTTGTGGAAACTTTTTTCAGGATTCTTTAGTGAATTTTTTGTTTTAATAATATAAATGTCTCTTTTGATCAAGTGAATACACTGTTGCTCAATAAAAGTATTAATTTCTTAAAAAAATAATAAAAACCCTCCAATCTTTTGAAAATTAGTGTATATTACTCTGTGTTTATCTATATTAGAACTGTGTTTATCTTTTTCTCACAAAGTATCTGGACTGTGTACTTCTGGACGATGGAGGCTTCCTTGTCATGGCCAATCAGGACGAGCACATGAATATGGTGGGCCTCTCTCTCTTACCCAATCAGAACCTCTCCATTTTGCTTCCATTACACATTCCCCTTCTTTGACCCCTGGAGAGCACCCACCCAACCCCACCTGCACCCCGCCGGCAACAGCAGTAGAGTAAATGTTTAAAGTTAGGCTCAGTGAGGGAAACCAATCAGAGCAAAGTGTGTGCGGGATAAATCACGGCCGGAGTGTTTGGCAGCAGGACTGAAGCCAAGGGGACCGATTGTGCCCTAAATCCCGTCTCCTCCCCTCCGTGTGGGCAGACTCTCCAGGGGTCGGCTAGGACCGCACATTCATTACGGCTGTTATTGAACGGGGAGCGGCGGCCGTTCTGTACACTCTAGGATTTATATCACCTTTGGACTGACTTATAGTCTCGGACGAACTCGCTCTTACATTTTTACGTCTAATACGAAGCTGGAAGCTAAGCTGTGTGTGTTCGTAACAGTAACCAGAACAGGGGCGTGTTTTTTTTTTTTTTTTTTATTCCTCACACACTTGCGGTCGGTATCACACCTCAGAGATTTTCTGGGCTCTCAGACAACTCTTTCTATGGTTTAAATTATGGTAATGAAGTAGGTTTTCCTAATAAGATTAGAAGAGATCCTATCGCCCCCCCGAGCACGGTGGGCTCCACACTCTTTAAACACACAGCATGTAGTTCACAGCATGAACTTATTCTACAGATAAGTACAGACAGACATCCTCATTCCCATAGTGACACATGCCTGATGCCTGCTATTAAACTAAAGAGCAATGTTGTGAAATTATGACTTTGCTAAGTCAGAATTATTCACTATTTTGAACACATTCTGCAGAATTCTCCCAACAATCAGTGTGGAAAATATGAAAAAAGTAGACAGATACCATCTTCTTCCATAATTTATTTTATTTTATTATTTTATTTTAAATTTATTTTACCTTACCTTACCTTACCTTACCAAACCAATCCAAACCAAACCAAACAATAAGCTTCACTGACAAAGAATCAGATTCAAAAAGGAGTTGTTCTGCTGAAAACTGCTAATAGTTGACGACTCACTCTTCAGGAGCAGATGTATGTGTATTCAGAGCTTGATTCCTTAGACTGTTTGTAGCTCATCTCAGGACATCTGCAGAGCAAATGGCGAATAAACAAACATTTCATTGCGGGTTTAAATGATGTTAACTGAAAACAAAAATAGCCTTTGTATACTTTATTCTTCAGTGGTAAATCTTCAAAGTCTGTGACTGTTTCTTTTTAAAAATGAAGATTCAAGAGGGGCATACAATTGTCATCAGAAATAAGATAAATCTGACAAAACCTTCCTTTGGAGATGTCCGGAGATATCTTCAACTAGAAAAAGGATTGGTTTGAGCAGTTTACGTTTGCCAATTTTCGTGGACAAAATCCAGTAATTTCAATAGGAATTCACACGATTGGGAATTTCGCGTTAGGGTGAAAGATTTCCCCACACAGATTTTGCAAAAAGGTTTGAGGTGGTCACGCAGTGTTGACCAATAAAAGGATGCTTGATTTGAAAGTGACTGTGTGAGCTTGGCAATGCTACACTTCTGGTAATAAACGATGGAACTTTTTGCCAGCAAAATTGTCCGAAATGTCGCTAATGTGGCCTCAGCTTTAGTCTTTAGTAATTATAATTATCCCAGTAAAAAAACAATAGAAGTTTATGGTACAGTTATGACCCCTATTTTTAAGTAAATATGCATTTGTGCATTTTCTGTGTTTTCAGATCGGACAGTTTTTCGGTATGATTGACCCCAGCCTAATGAGAAATATGATGAATGTATCCCTGTACTCACTCAACAAAACCTATGACTACCAGGCCCTCTGTGAACCCACCAAAGAATCTAAAGCTGCCGCTGGTCTCAGATCAGTCTACGTGGTGAGTTTCATCTTCTTTGAATTCATTTCAGTTCCTCATGACCAAAAATAAAGTCAGTTTGTAAATCCAAACAAAAATGTGTCTACAGCGATTCACTCACAATGAATGTCTATCCCGTAGTGGTTTGCGTGTTGTCTTAAAAGGTTTTGGCCAAGTTATCACTTGTAAATAAGGATTGGCTTATGTAGCACATTTTCCTCTGAATATAAAGTTTAGTCATGCGGTTAGTGAACTTCATTGTGTTATTCATGTTCCATATCACACTGATAAGTTAGCCTCACGATACTCTCTCTGATCTGTGTGACTTGAAGGATTACGACCATGTCTTACATGGTGACTAAATCTCTCAAAACACGCACAGTCAACCATGAATCATCACAAAGAGACACTTCCTCTCATGCTAATCAGAGCAGCGTGTGCGGCAGCTAATCGTCCCCTGAGCTCATTCGTTTAGCCTTGTTTGTGGATTTATGCTTGCATCTGCTGAGCTTTCGTCTAATATCTCCCGTATTGTTTGGCACGGGGTCCTTTCTGTCTGGCAGGGTCGTAATAGGGGCCCCTGCCAATAAAATCAGGATGTTTTGGTGCTTCTCAGCTCCGGATATGCAACTTGCAAAGTTAGAAAAGAATGTCTGAGAGAATGAGAGTTTAAGGTGCCAACATCCCAGAGTTTATGCTGCGAGATGCAGCTAATCTATTGATTTTATTCGGGATGGTATGCCACAAGGACATTTTAGGTGCTCCCGGAATTGTTGTGTAGGTTTAATAACATGTTGTTTGTCCCTTTTAGCCCACCATAGCCGACATCCTGAACATTGGTTGGTGGGCTTCTGCAGTAGCCTGGTGAGTGAAGAAGTGTTTTTGAAATGTTGCCCTAATTAACTTTCTTAGTTCATACAAAAACGAAATTCTGTCATCTTTTACTAACCCTCATATTACCTTCCTTCTGTGGAAAAAGAAGATCTCTCCTTTTATGTTTTGTAGTGTTTTAGAAGTCAATAGGGGCCAAATGTTGTTTTGGACCCTATTATATCAAAGACTATAGAATAACACAAGACGCGTCTCTCGTATTGTTTTGAATGGGGAAAAGTGCACCGCTCAACATGGCGGAATAAGTTCCGCCTCCTAAATAAGAGCCAGATTTCAGATTTCATTGGTGATTTCAAATATGAAATTTAATCGTAAGCTTGGCTTTTTGGAGTTTTGGAGAATTTGATGTTTCCCCATTCAAATTAGTAGCTCCACTTGCATAAGCGAGAGGCATTTCAAAGATGGCCGCCGAGTGAAATGGCTAGTCTTAAAGGGACTTTGCTATTATATAGACAAAAGCAGTTGAAACATTTCTTAGCGGAATCAATATTTCTTTTTATTTCTCCAGGTCAATATTGCAGCAGTTGTTTGTCAGCATCACATTTCCTAATTTCCTTGAGGCAGGTAAGAGCCTGGCATCAGTAATTAAATGCTGTGAAACAATGATTAAGCCATTGCAATTTGGCAGTTGGCCTGTTTGTATTATCCTCTGGTTTACTGTCAAAACTACAAATGCTAATGAATGCTAAAGATGAAATTGTGTACAAAGCGCGACCACATATTCATTAGGCTGTTTCAGAATGTCAAAATACAATAAATGTAATGGGAAGCATGGTGTAAATTTTGACTGCATTCTGTGTACTTTGGGAAATTCAAAAAAAATTGATTGGCTCATTGACTTTTCAGCAGGGGTTATTTAGGCACTGAATCAACATTAATTCAAAGAAACACTGAAAGTATATTAGCTCATTGTAATTGAATTGCGACTGTGTTTTGTTCGCAGTGGAACAAGATGATGGCCTGTCTGAAACACCATATAAAGAGAGTTGCATTAAAGAGCAGACGCAGTATTTCTTTGAGAACAACGAGACAACTTTTAAGGGGACTGTTGAGTGTCTAAACTGCTCAAGGTAAGAAATGGTGACCATTTTGGAAATTGAACTTAATCATGGACGGAAAATGAAACAAAAACATTTCATTTTTCAATTTAATGTAATGTTTTTCTGATTAAATTGTATATGCAACAAATTTTTATTTTTATTTTTTTACATGTACATGCATTCTCCTACAAACTAAGCAAATTATCTTCATTTGGGTGCATTTTTCAAAAAAATATTGATTGAGATTCATTTGATGAATTAAATGGCAAATCATGTAACACTAGATAAATAAATAAATTAAATATTTATTTATTTAGATGGCATATTGTATAGCGATAAATAAATTCAATAGAATATTTGATTATGTCATTATATAATGCTTTTAATTGATTGTAGGCCCAATTCTTAATGATCAAAGTGATTTTATCACAGATGAATTATGCCCATTAGGTTATGTATATTTTTGTTTTTATTTTCAGGCAGTTCATAGCTGAAAAGCTTCCGAAGACAAATCTGGTGCTTATTGTTGCTGACACACAGATGAGTTGCCAGATATGTGATGAAAATCCATTCTCCCAGGAAGAAAAGCCTTGTATCCTTCATACACATTCAAACAAACTTACCATTTGGTATTGAAACACACAATGATGATGATAACTCATTAGGTAACTGTCAGTGTTGGGAAGAAAGTTAAGAAACTAACTAGGAGTAGCTTTTCCAGTAACTTTTTGTGTCTGATTTCTTTTAGTTAATCGCTTCATCCAAACAGCTGATTTCAGTGAACTGGGAAAATGGTTGACCAGTCATTACCCAACATGTTTATCTCATCAAATGCCTCATTTTACTTGGAAATACTTCACATATCAAGGTTAAATGGGTTGCAAAGTTTTATCTGGACTTTAAGTAATGGGACGTTTGTATTATGGTGTCTCCATCATGGTACATTGCTAGCTAAACTAGCAAGACTTAGAGTTGTACCAGAAAAATCAACAGCTGGACCACCAATACCAGACCTGCATAAACCAGGATGGAACAGCTTTTATAAAAAATGTTTATTTGTTTTGAGCAGGGTTGTCTTAAATCCATTTTGGTGAATTGGTGACTTATTCGAATGAATTCGTATGATCTGCTTATGTCCCATTGACATTTAGTTTTAGGGGTGGAGTTGAGAATCACGAATACGAATCACATTGTCTGAATTCATACGAAATCGCCACCTCATAAAATAGTTAACTTTACCCATAAATTCAGATTTAGATTAGTTTAAACCTCACTTAGAATATTAGCATGTTATTTTTCCTGAACTTCACTCTGAACTCACAGCTCCGGGTCCAGATCCCTGCCAGTTAGCCCAGAACCCACGGTATCGGAAAGGTCCGAAAGAGTGCTTTGACAACAACCGGGAAGTAAGTCACACAAACACCTTCTTCCGGCAAGATCCTACAACAGATTGAGACCAAACTAGCGTTCAGCGCGACTTGATGTGCATTATGCTTGGATCTCACATGTCCCCTATTCTTCTAAAATGGCTTGTTTTACCTGCTCTCATTTCAGTCATTACCTGATATCTACCACACTGAGACACTGCATGAAATTTTTTGAGATATAATCAATGTAAATCAATTCTGATATTAGTCTCTGTGTGATAGATCTAGGAGAGCTTGGCTTTGTTTGACATTGTAATCTCACAAGAATGTACACTTCATGGCCTAAAGAATGTGGACACCTACTTTTCTGGTTTGGGTGTTTAAGATGGGTGACTAACAGGTCAAGCCTATAGTTATGCAATTTTTTTAAGAAATGAAGAGTCTAGTGTGTAAGACCTGCACAAAACCAAGACATGAACCCCACTGAACACTTTAAGGGTGAATTGGAATAAGCCCATGATACTGAATCTAAACGTTCAGCAAGCACATTATGAGTGGGGTGTTCAGGTGTCCACATACTTTTGAGCAAGTAGTGCATCTTTATCTAAACACACACTTACTTCCTGCTCTGGATTCTGTCTTTGTACTTACAGTATTAACGCTTCAAGCACTTCTTCGTGTGTTGCCTAAACTGTCAAACATTTTTCTGCATGACTCTTCCTCTCTTTCTCTCTCTCCTGCTGTGTATTTGGCTGTATAATATATATTAGGATGAGGCCATGTGTAGGAGAAATGCAGGCTCTCCTCTGCTCTCCTCTCTGCTCATGTTACTGCTGCCAGTGTTCATGTGCTGTCTCGGGTCAGTCCATCTCTCTATCTCTCTTTCTCTCTCACTCTCTCTCTCCTGCATTATTTATTTGTTTATTTATTCTCTGCCAACTGAGAAGTACATTCACTAAACAGTTTTGCATCGTATCTCATTTTACTCTCAGTTTCCACAATCTATTTCAAACAGCAGTGGTTTAGCTCTGCACCTTGAGGACCATGAGTATTTAAATAGTAAATTTAATTTCATCTTTCTTTTCAGAACAAAGACATCTTTCTGTGCAAATTTGATGCGTTACGTGAATCCACTGCAAAAACAGATCAGGCATTTTGTCGAATAAATAAGGCTATCAGCCGGCACACTTCTGTCTTTTCATCTTTATGATACTTTCTTGCCTCACTATATTATTATTTCTGTCTAATTCAGATTAATATCTCTTTCTTTCATGCATTTAATTTTGCACGTGTCAAACTAATTAGCTTTGTTGCTTCTTGCATCTTCTTAAACTGCTAATGTAACTCATTCTTGACTAATTCAACACCTTTTCATTCGTAGGAATAAATTATCACCAACATATTACAGCATATTTAGTAATTGTACTTATCCGAAAGTATAGATTAATTGTGACTGTCACAATTACCGTAATTATGAGATGACATCTTTTAATTAAAAGTAATCATATTTGTATGTTTTAATATTTTTTTATTAATATTTTTAGTGCTGTCAAATCCCGCGATTAAACGCATCTAACATAAATACATAAACATAATAATATATACACATATGTAAACAAAAACTTTTATGTTAGATGATTTGACAGCACTAATGTTTTTATACTATATTGCTATAAACAATACAAGTTTGAAATAAAAAAGGTTTTACTTCTCGTCATTACGGTAATTCCTACACAATCATCCCATTAATTCCCTACCAGACTTATTGGCTTTCTCTTGTCGGCATGATAACAGGAGAAGAATGAGCAATGTGGTGGGGCATCAGGTCTGACTCCGTCTATCGTGTCCATGGTCATCCTCCAGTTGCTGCTGCTCTGGCTTCTGATTGGACGAGGACACTGTCTCTCGTGACCTCAGCACAGAGACACCACACCCCTCTACGATGCCAAAACACATACCACATCACACATGAACGTTCATCCGGACTCCCACGCCACAGCCCAGCACATGGAGGGAGAGGCTCTGACCCAGGAAGTACAAAACCGAAGCCATGATCACTCACAGCCCTTGAGGTCAAAGTAGGTCGGAGATGATAAATGAGCAACGACCTTTAACATTTGACCTCTGAGGTCGGACTCTCTCCACATGAGCGACGGGGTGGGCAGACTTAACTGGGTGGGCAGACCTTGACACTTCATCTTCACTTTGCCCATGGAGATGAACTACGTCCCAGCGTAATAACGGAAAAAAAATTATCCAATCACAACACTGCCAACCAAAGTTTCACCCTTTACCAGTGTGATGCCTTTTTTAACCTATTTGTCCTTCAACATATTTACAGCGACTAGTTCCTCAGTATTACAAACTGTTTATATGTGACTTTTATGGCCTTGTCACGTTTGCCCTGCTGAGATATTTAATAGACCCCTCAGGGTCGGGTCAGAATCCAACCTTGTTTGTGGTCTGCAGCCCATTACTGGAAAAAAAGGACAAATGAGCAAGTGACCCAATAGCAAAAGTCTCTTGTTTTTCCCAGTGGTGTCCACCTCTGTGCCTCGGGAATATCGATTTCATTTCCGACCGCTGTGTGAGAACAATCCCTCCCTTCATTTGCCCGTATTCGCTATCACGCGGTGATTTTTATCCGCCCATAGTGCATTCAGTTGTGCACTGCTGCCAAACTTTACCCTGTGTGTGGTCTTGCTGTACTTTGCACTTGATGCCAAGCAGGTCGTGTGGCCAAACTGCCCTGTCATTTTTATTTAGGGCTTTTTAAACAACTGCCAATTCGTACCGACCTAAAAGCTAGCTCGCAAAGTTATGTGTCCTGGTTGTGAATACGAAGAGAAAAAAAGAATGCTGTTGCATGTGTGTGTTTTGTTTTTGTTTTTTGGTGCATTACCTGTTTATTTGAGATCTTTTAAGGTTTTTTAACTTATTTAAAGATTTGCTGTATGTTTAATGTTAAGTTTTCTGTTCTATAATTAATGTATGTGTGTGGATATGCAGAAGGGTGAAAAGGCATTTATGACAGTTGCTCTTTCCCACACTTTAATATCATCTGGAGAAATCGAAAAGGTGGAAAGAAAATCATCTAATGTTTACAGTTATTTTGTTTTTATGAGAAATGTTGCCCCTGGTTGAGCTGTCTTTCGGGTCTCTGATGTGTCATATTTCACTTTAATGTCAGAGGCAGTGCTCTGTCAGCCTTTCTCTCCTGTCAACGTGCCTTGATGTAAATGGATACATATAAAAATAAGTGAAGGAATATCACATGTGCAATCTGACCCTGGTTGCTCTGCAGAGAAATGCATAATATCGTCATTCTGATCTGACAAACGAAACTTCCGTCCCTTTAAGAGATCCTGACTGAATCTTTGTGCCTCAATGAAATCTGGTCACGAATCCAAAATGTATGGAATAATTAAGATTTTGAGAAGAGACAAGGATAATTATGGAAGCCTGTGAAAAAGAAAAGCAAGACGAATTATGATTTTTTTTTTTTTTAAGAGGAGGGATGCCTGGTGCTTAGCCAATATTCAATTCATTCAATATTGTATTGATTGCTCAATTACTAGCAGACACGTGATTTCTGAGAGTTATTAATGGACCGTATTTGCATTGTTTTTGGCTTAGTGTAAACATGTACAAAGTTATTTAGGTCTCAATCAGCAGATTACCATCATTATGTTCTATCTTAGCTTAGAAAAACAGGAAATTAAAAGACACGGAGCCACTGAACATCCAAATCTGGGATGGAAAATGAATTCCAGTGAGCAATGCCACTGTGACTTTACGCATAATTTCCTCTGAACACAGGAAACGTCTTTGTTAATGCACCTGAAAACAACATGATTGTACTAGGTGGAGTTGGCTTGCGTTTAAAAGCCATTCTTCTCAAAATCTTTCCGTGATTCATCACTTCACTAATCAGACAAGCATTCTAGAAGTGAAGTGCATTAAATCAATGTATTCCATACCATAAACATCATAGTTAATTGGCTGTCAAAATGAGAAATTATTGAAAACATCTCCAGCTCCAGACCATTAACTCGACGAATTACCCATGTTAATTCCCAGCTAAACTAATGTAATCCTGTTCATCTATACTAAGTATAATGTACTTAAATACATGTTTTTCACTTCCTCTACCTGTACTTAAAACTGCCATAGAACTCTGTTTTTCCCGACCTATTTGTCTTCAAAAAAACAGGAAAGCAGCCAGTGAGGGTATTCAAACCTTTTATATACTAATGTCTCTTCCTTATGCCCTGTTTAGTTGGCATGTATTGCACTGGAAGTGAAAACTAAGCATAGTTGTGTGCATGTGAACATCTGCTTTTGTGTGTGATGCTAGAATATTTGCCTCTGTAGGTGCTGGAGTGTGTAAAGTAACAGATAACGGCTCTGTTCGGAATAGCGTTCTAGCATACTTCTACTATATTCGCAGAATATAGTATGTATACTATGGACAGTATTCAAATTTTCAATATGCAAATAAGACTAACTATTTTTGCTAAAAATCCCACATCCCACAATGCAATGTGGCTTGACCGGCGTTTTCCAGCGTGACTGCAAAAATGTACATACTTACACTAATTAACTGTTCAGTTTTTCCAGATAACTGGACGCCATATTATGATGTCACAATGTAGCATACTACAGTTTGGAATGTTTAAAGAGATAGAACATACTGCACAGTATTCAGTAAGTAGTATGCTAATATTCCATTCAGAACACTGCCTTAAAGGGATAGTTCACCCAAAAATGAAAATTCTGTCATCATTTACTCTCCCTCAAGTTGTTCCAAACCTGTATGAGTTTCTTTCTTCTGCTGAACACAAAAGAAGATATTTTAAAGAAGGTTGGTAATTAAACAGTTGCTGGTCCCCATTGACATCCATAGTATTTTTTTTTTCCTACTATGGAAGTCAATGGGGTCCATCAGTCGTTTGGTTACCGACTTTCTTCAAAATATCTTCTTTTGTGTTCAGCAGAAGAAAGAAACTCATACAGGTTTGGAACAACTTGAGGGAGAGTAAATGATGACAGAATGTTCATTTTTGGGTGAACTATCCCTTTAAAGTTGCGGTCACATTTACAGTTCCTCAGCTGAATTTGGTGGGAGAAATCCAGTCATTTCAATAGGAAATTTCACATAAGAGTGGAAAAGTTCCCTGTGCAAGTTTCGCTCATATTCAAGTTAGTCACGCAAATTCAGCGCATTCACCAACGGAAAGCTGCTTGGTTTGAAAGTGAGATCTGTGTGAGCCGCGCTTCATAAATCGCTACATTATTGACAATAGACAAAGGGCCTTTTTTTGCTAATGTGACCGCACCTTAACTTTCACTGCCTTTTTCTTGGGGCGACAGCTGCTGAACCGAGACGTATCCCGATCTTGACGGTCCAATCTAACCTTAACCTCAAATGTCAAAACAGATTTGAGACCAGTATTTGAAAGAATTAAGGGTCTCCAGCTTCTGACAGAAATTGTTTACAGGATACCTTAATAGAGGTGAAAGTGTTTTCTAGGATATCAAAAAGACAGATGTTCAGTGGAAATATGAGATCAATTCATATTATTCCTTTGAAAATGCTAAATTAGATATAGCAACTTTTGTTCTTCAGTCATACTGGGATGAAAAAAAGCCGCCCTGTTTAACGTCCTGTAGACTGCGAGTTCAGATGCTGTCACCTCAGGAACAGAATATTTTCAAAATGTGGGTTTTTTGAAGCTGGCGTTTCGGTTCTCTGTCTGTCTGGACTGTGTGGGTTTTGATCTCTGGAATAGTCTACTAGTGTGAAGCGTGTTTCGAGTGGTCAGTCAGATCCTGCTGCCTCCACTTGCCTCTTGGCTGACCGTCAGTCTGCCTCAGTCATGGTTTAGGAGGACTTATCTGTGGGCTTATTTTCAGTCCCCCTCAATTGTACTTTCATCCAGTGGTTCCCATCTGGTTTTGCTTCAGGAGCCAGAATTTAAGTGCCAACCCAAACAATATCAAACGTAACCTGTGTTTAATGTAATCTGGGTTGTATTTTCTTTTAGTTTCGTTTATGGTGATTGAGGATTTTGACTGATTTCAAGTAACCATGTTGTCATCTGCCTAATTTGGCTTAATTGTTTCTATCACATGACATTACGCCAAGGCTTTTGACGTCAACTAAAAAAGATATAGGAAGCGTTTTCTCCTTCCTTTAAAAAGTTTATATTTGTTTTGCTACTAATTTGAGACCTTAGTTGGGCTAGACAGCATGTTTCATTGCAAGCTGTGAGGGAAAGACATACTGATGTCTGTCTACTTTTTACAGTTTTTCATTTTTTTAATTAAGTTTTAGTTTTTTTGTGTGTGTATGCGCGCTGGAAATATTTGGATGGACATATTTGCAATGCTTTTTGGATGAGCGATCTACACTAAGGTATACAGTACAACCAACTGTATGTTCATCCCTCACATCATTGTTTTTCTTCGCATAGAATTATAGTTTTGCATAAGTTTTGTGCATTGTTAAATGCTTAATTGCATTTTATTATTTGATTCCGTGTTCTGCGGCCCGCCAGTTGAGAACCACTGATTTAATGCGTAACACTCTTGTGAATCTTGATTCACCGGAGTCAACCAGTGTGTATATTTGTTAAAAAAAAATTGAAAATACAATTCTCTACAACAAAAATGATAAATAAAAAAAAATCCCACTGTTTATAATCCTCATGTTCAAGTATATTCAGAATAAAAACTTTGCCATCAATGGAAGAGGTGCTGTGTCCTTTGCCTTGACTGCTTTGGCCGTGACAGATTTCTGTTTTTCTTCTTTTCCAAAATCACTTCTACTTGTATTTGTCCTGGTGCCAAAACATTTTTCCCCATGTATGTCAGAGGGAAGTTGAAGTCTGCATTTTCTCTGCTCTCATGTGACATTCTTCTGTCATCGGCGAGGACTCGGACCGAGCCAACCACAACACGGCCTCTCGAATCACTGAGAGCCATCGATATTTTCACACAATGTTATCTGACTGCCATCGCTTTTCTGTTGCTCCATCGCCATATGCGCTCGCTCGCTCTGCTTTGCTTTGACATTGAAGGCCTCTGTAGTGTTTCACCTTGAGTTTGAATGTGAAACCAGCAGCATGCAGATTTACAGGGTCGTTCCTGCGTTTATTGCCGATCTTAAACGGTCTCCTTCTGCGATGTGTGATATAGCCTACTCCGAGACCGTTACAGCTCACGTATGGTACTTCAGTGCTCGGGGACATTTCAAATAAGTTCAATTACAGTCCCGGCAGTGTTTTTGTTTAATGAAAGGCCCGTTTATATTTGGGAAACAGCTGGAGGAAGCCCTAAAAGGACACGTATGATATAAAATTACAGATTTTTACAGACTGGAGGGAGGAAATAAGCTGTAATATTAACGACTGAGGCATTATTAAAGCTGTCAGTCTTATAATGCTGTAAAATATTTTGTGGACTGTAAGCAGTAGTGTAAATATTTGATTGTGCTAAGGAATTGATGTGGAAAAATGCGGTGTGCACTTGAGCAGGTGTCTCTGGTCCTTTTGCATCTTATAATTCATTTTAATCACAACTTTGCTTACTCATGTGATTCGTGTTCGTAGTATTTGTCTCGCAAGATGCAATTGAATGGGTATAAAACAGAAAGGGGTGCTGGATATGGAGAATAACTTCATGAAATCACCGTTGGCCTTATTTACTTGCTTGATATATGTATGCTTTATTTTGAATGATTCATCAGTGTATGATCTTTCAACAAATGTTTTTTTTAGTTATTCAATGGCCAATTAGCAATATTTGGTTTGTTTTTGGCTATACTGTTATAGGTAACGCTGCCTTTCTAAAAATTGGCCAAGAGTTAGCAAGCAATTTAACGTTAGGTTGTGGCAATCACAGCAAATGCATTTCTATTGGGATTCCTCAGAAAAGCTTTCAAAGTTTATTTAATTTATTTTGATTTAATTAAGTTCTAAAAGTTGATTTAATCTAATTTAATTCAATATTTTTTATTCAGTTTATTATTGTTTATTATTATGTAATTAATTACATTATTTATATATTCAATTTCATTTTAAATGTTGATGTTTTAATGTAATTCAGTATGTAATTTAATTTTTGATTTAATTCAAAATTAAATTATTTTTTTTATTTAACTTGATATTAAATTTAATAAAAAAATATTGAATTCTTATTTAATTTGACATTTAATTTCATTCAATATTTGATTTATAAATTGAATGTTTCATTTATCTATAAATTCATAAAATATTGATTTGCTGTCTGGCAAAATCATGGATGGAAATAGTAGAACAAATTTCTAGTGTCACATTTATGTGGCCATTGTGCGTAAATAGCAATCTGTTTGATAATGACGCATGAAGTGACTGATGTGAATAGGATCGTAGAGTAAACATCCTTGTACTGTTAGTACATTATTTATTTATCATTATTATTTTAATGACTGTGTAGATCTGCTGTTGTTAAAAGTTGCTTTGAATAATTAGCAATTCACACATTTTAGACATTCTTCCAGACTCTTTACAAGGCCTTATTTCACAATGCGCTGGAGACGTGGTGGCTCTCGAAAGGAACGTGTTCTTATGTTTTTCCTCCCTCGTCACCGCTTCGACCCTGAACTCATAAACAAAAGTGGACAGTGCACACTACAAACTAAACACGCTCACTCTGCACATATTTCAACCGGACATATTTCACAAGTGCCATCTTCGGCCCTCCTCTATCTCCTTCCAGGGATTTTGACAACGACATGGTTTAGTTGTTTGTATTAAAACAGCATGTTTCCTCTCTAGACTTTTTAACTGTTGCACATTTCATGTGCATTTTTAAGTAAGGATGCATTACAGAGTCCAAAACATCTTAGTGGTCGAAACCAAATCAGACTGACTAGCATGCAAGAACAACATGTCTGACTGCAGGGCTTTAATCCAGAAGTGATATTAGCCTGAAATTTATTTTCTTGTCTGTTGGTATTTGTGGGGACTCAGTGTTTCTAACCTACAACTTAAGAAGTAGCAAAGGACCAAACCTCAAGAATCGGATGAGGTTGTCTCATTTTTGCAAGCTGTATTTCTAGCTTTGTGGTTGGATTACGGTGGGGTTAAATGTTGATTGCTAAACAATTATTTTCGAATAAACCCCACTGTTTGTATCTCATCTGGTTATTAGACCACTTTATTTCCATTATAAAGGCTCACTGATGCTTCATGAAATGGCAGTGGTTGCTATTTTTCCAGAACGCCTCAAGACAGATTCCAGATACCCAAGAAAGCTGTCTGTTTCACTGCACAATTTATAGAAATTTCAGCACTCCTTATCATATATATACAGTGTCATATATATATAGGTTCAGGTTGTGTGCATCCTGTCGTATTTGTGACGCGTAACTCTTCATTGTAACCCGAAGCCACTGCAAAATAAAATTTGAATCCATTACTGTGCTAGTATTATCTACTTTTTTCTACATTAAATTTTATAATGTTTTCAACCATGCCTAAGTCTTATTATCATTACCGAAATCATCAACCTTATTTCCATAACCACGCATTATTATTGCAACAGGTGTTCATAAAATGGAAAAATAATAGTCTGTTTAATCTATTATCTACACATTAATCTGTGCATAATCTATAAATGTATGTTCTTTCAGGCTTGCCACATCATTTTGAAAATATGTCAAGTTTCAATGAAATATATAAAAAAATTAGATTGCAAATTGCAGAAGGTGTTGCGGTAATGAGAGAAATCAGCGAAAATCTATTAAAACTGTTCATTTAAAAATATATGTGAGACCCCGGATATGATTGTAAAGCGCTTTGGGTGTACAGTAGTACATAGCAAAGCACTATATCCATCCATCCATCCAACTTTGTTGATGCAAGTCTTGTTTGAAATCTTTGAAACCATGATTTGGTGAGAATCACCTATAAGCTGGCCAGATACAGATGTTCAGCCAAGGATGAATAGGAATTCCAGGTGCTGTAAACAGTTCTGTAGTCATTTCTAGAAAAAACCCACTACAATCAAAGAATGTTTAGATGCCAAGTCTTTCTTCTGGGTGTTGGTCACTAGAAATAAAAGGACTGCTTTTTTGGATATAACACACACCCATACCCGCAGCTGTAAACTCCACAGACCCCCTGAACTGTATGACTGTGACTCACCTGCGACTCATTTGAGACACGCGCACTGCAAGCAAGCGGGAGTCTGGTAGCGCTCTTGCTTTTCATGTCCTTTCATGTCTAGCTGTCTGTTGTGAAAGTGATTTGGCCGCCGCACGCAGCACAGCCAAACACAATAACTTCTCACAGATGTGTGTAATGTCCGGCTGAACCCCACCACAAAGCCAAAGAGAGGGAAAGAGAAGGGGAAGCAAAGTTTTCAACCATCACTGAAACCACGAATGCTGTGATGCTAGATATGGTCTCAAAGCCTAGTGCACTGGCTCTCTTAATGCAGCGGTCTCAATAAACAGCACCTCAACCAAAATGTAACCTCATGAATAACTGATTTCGAGTAAATTCATTGTTGAATATTCGCACGGAGAACGAGAAGAGTGATCCAAACAAAAGACTCACCAGCAAATCAGCGATTTCTTGTTAATTCATATGATGTGATTCATATAGAAACATCTGATTTTTAGAGAAAAAGCAAGTATAGGTTCACCCTTAAACCTAGCTGTCAGAGGAACTCAGTAATTAACATAAATTATATTTCCTTGAGCAATGTCTGCCATTGCTAATTCAATGATAGTACCATGATCAGTTTTTTCTTGAGATCTAATTTCCTTGAGATCTAATCTAAATAAATGTTATCACTATGGTAATGAAAGTTTATCATATTCATACTTCATGGTATTATTAGGGCACTGTACTTCAAAGAATACCATGATATTTCAATGGTACATGTCTAAAAAAACAGGCTGAATTTGGAATAGCATACTAGCATGTTAATCTTGGTATTTCTGCTATGTAAAGATAGTATTCAGTAATAGTAGTATGCTGGTATGGTATTCCGAATTCAGTTTTTCCATTGTAACATAATTTTACTTTCCTAAGGTGCAGTCAATTTAGCAATATTATTATCTATTGTCAATTATCGTCCAATATCCATTGTCAATATTAAAGCTCACACCGAAGTCTCAAACCAAGTTACTGTCTGTTGGACATTGCAGGGAATTTACATGACCAACAACCCCTGATTCCTATTGAAATGCTAATTATGACTAATACTTTACACTTCTTTCGATGGTGTGCTATGTTCAAATTTGGCCAAAGCATGGTATCTCAGAAGGTAGTGATGTGTAGAGTCTTTTTGAATCTGCAGGTGTGGGATAGAGTCTGTAGAATCAGCATTTCTGAACACAACCTCTTGACTCACAATAACACAATGGGTTTTGCAGCAGGAAGCAGTGATTGTGATAATGATCTTGTGACATGATAGGGTTATTAAAAGTGTCTGCACGATGTGAGATGCCAGGCAGCTGCCTGAGTGTTTAATCTGCTTTAATGTGCTTTATGTTTCAGCTGTGGAGTCACTCTGCCCCGGGGGTTGGTTTATTTATGCACACAGACGCTCTTTTATCCTCTTTCAAGTTCTGCATCTCAGTGGCATCTTCTCTTGGCGTTCCAGCAACTGGAATTCAGTGTGTGTGGCAGACGGAGCGCAGGTGTATGTGTTTTTTTTCTGCTTCCTTGTCGGTGCCACTCTGGTTTTTGCCCACACCTAATTCAGCCGAGCCAGTGCTACCCTAGAAATGGTATTTGGGTCTTTTGGAGGTGCACTAAAGAATTCAAACAGGCCTGGAATTATAAAGTCATAACAGAAGTAGGAAGACTCTGTCTGGAATCAATTTCCTCATTTGGGATGCATCTTATGATGGCCAACTTCTCTTGTCCAAAGAGCAGCTCAGAAATGTAGTTTATCACTGTAGAAAACTCTCGACACTGACCTAGTCCTGCAAGACTTCGCCTCCAGACTTTAAATGGCCATTTTTAATTTTTCACGGTTCACTTCCCAAAGAATTAAGGGAGAGGAACATCTGTTGGTCTTCATCATCCATCCAAGTTCTTATCCCCAACAAAAGTCCAGGTATGCAATGAATAAAAAGAGGTTCTTTGGGGCTCATATTTTACTTGCTGGGGTTGCTCATTTACCTTGATCTTAACAATAGAGCCCAGTTATATTGTGCAGAGTTTAGCAGCTAGCATTAACAATATTTTCTGAGGCAAAGACAAACAAGTGGATCCGATGAGAAGTTTGTAGCTTGTTGGAGATGAGAAGGAGATTATTGCTGGCTCATTAGTCACCGAACCTATGAGAACAAGCCAACTGACTGCCACAAAGAAGTTAGGGTGTGTTCACACTTGGCAGGTTTGGTTTGATTAAAACAAACTCTGGTGCAATTGCTCTGTTAGTTCGGTTCATTTGAATAAGTTTAGACCCTGCCATCCGAACACCCACCTTTTCCATTCCAAATAAACACTGGTGCGGTTCGACTGAAATATGAATGCAACACAGACCAAAGACATCTAAATTAACCAAAAATAGGATGTGATGTCACAAGATAGACAGACAGAATGCTTAAGGATACCTGGTTCTTCACGTCATAGGAGTTACGTTGCACATAACAGTTCAGTTCCACCATCTCGCAGCAGATCTTCGTTTGTATGTGCAACAGAAGAATTCCTGGTGCTGTTTTGACTCCTTGACACATTTTATAAGCTTTTTATGAGTTTTCAGCTCATAAGTACGCACATTAAAAAATGACAGTGTGAATGCTAAGCGAATCAGGACTAAATGCATCATTTTCTTTTTTTGGTCCGGACAAGAGAACCGAACTACAGGTGTGAATACCCATAAACGCTTCATTTCTCTCACAGACCTTAAAGATGGTTGGGTGGGACTGTTAAAAAATGACATATAGACTCAATGTAACAAACTTTTTAACTAACTCTATCTCAAACAAAAACCCTACAGTACATTGATATATTAGAAACATTCATGTAGTATTTGGATTATGTGAAATTGTATGTGGACCATTAGGAAAAGCAAATGTCAACTGAATTTGTAATCCCAATATCCTTCAGGTCTCATTTTCTGTTACCAGACATGTTAAAGTTGCAGTTTCGGTTCATATTTTTGGCCAAGATTTTCTGAATATTTTCTCTTTTAAGGTCATTGAGACTAGCAATGAAAATCTGCTTATAGGTCACTAACTTTACACCCTTAGTGTCCAAACTCACATGCCAAACATCTTTTTTGGTTAGGGTGGTGTGTGTACTTGAAAGCTAAGGGGGTCAAACTGCGGTCCAGGTAATTTGCTGCCTGTGAAACTGAAGTCCAGCACCCAGACCTGCATTAGGGGCTTTTGAGAGCTGCAGGACATCTATTAACACCTGTCTCCTGTTTTCTTCTGTCGCTTGCCCTCTCCCTCTGTGTTCTCTCTTCCTCGCTAATAACTCCACTTAAGACACAGCAGTCACCCCGAGTCCGGTCTTGAGCGGTCACAGCAGGGTGCCAGGGGTGGCCGTGTGGCTGAGTGTCTGGAAGGGTAAAGCAATTTATTTAGGCTTGTTCCCGCACACGTGGAGCCACTTAGTAAGCAATGAGGTGCCAGACAATCTCACAGCTGCCACAGCACCAGAGCTCCAGCCCTTCCACCCTTTCCAGGCCAGGGCAGGGTCTTTTATTTGGGCTTGATTTTTACAAAACTTTAAACCAGGAACTGGAAGACAACCAATAAGCAAAACGGACTGAGTCAGTCAACACCACTGAGATTAGAAATCGTTTACAGGACTTTTTGATTTAGTTTCTGTCAAACATTTTCATTGGATCTGTTATCTGTACTGATTTAAGCTTCATGATGACAACATTTTGTTATGGAAACAGGACAGAGATATTGATGACTCATCTTGCACTACAAATGTTTGCCCTATCAAACGCTCTCTGGAATTAGAATGCCCCTCCTCCTAATTCACCTGCCTCAAACTAGCAATAGCAAGTAGCGAATTATGGATCATGCTTGTGATGTAACTAAACCTTATTGCCTATTTGAAAAAAAAAAAAGTACTAGCCTTTGATATGTCCCACCCCAACTTGCTGTTTAAAAAGGAAGAGTGTCAATTCTTTACCAGATATGATGTAATAAGCATTTGTAAATACTCATTTTGAGAGCAGAAGACAAACTTACGTCAGAAAGTGAAGATGCCTCAGAAGTTTACCCTGAAAATTCCAGATTGAGTCATGACCACAAAGCAAATTGTCCTCTTAACATTGTTTATTCCAACATAATTATTATTATATTTGCTTCAGTGAAGCTTGTTCATTGGTGTCCTCACTGACGTCAAGTTACAAAAGTGTGGTCAGTCCACTTTCCTTTGTTTCCATTGTTACTGGGGAAAGTGCGAGCTGCACCGATGTGATCTGTGGCCGGTCGCACGCGCACCGGGGTTAAGAAACCTGCTCGTTTGTAATTGGATTTATGTGCAGGAATGTTTTTCCAAGGCGCGACTTGTGAAATAGCACGCCATCTGCTCCCTATTAGAGCGCGGGACCAACGATCGCTACACAACAAGCAAGGAAAGCCCCAGACGTGCAGATTCATAGTGCTGGAGGGCCGCTTTATTACCACACAAGGGAGAACTATGGTTCCAGAATGCGGATGCCATGATTGGCTGTTCCACCACTGCGTTTGCTATGCTAGTTAGACTCTCTGAACCATTTTCAGTGAGAAACTCTTAACTTTCCATTGTCAATTTCAAAGTTGTCATTGTCAAAGTTAATTTCCTTTACACATCTATCACTGTTTTATTGCTAGCTATATTTTTAGTAGTGCTTGCTAAAAGGCAAGCAGCATCATTACTATCGCTAACTCTTTTTACAAAACCCCTGACCCTAAGTATTAAACTTGGGCATGCAAGATGTCCCGTATCATGCGTTACATGTTTCTTTTCAAAGCAATCAAACTTACGACTTTTCTTGGAGGGCAATAAAATGGGCATGAATAATGAATACAAGCCATTTCTAGGAACGAGGATATCACAGATATATTGAGATGGACTATTTTGACTTGGGCCTGTACGTAACAAACTAGCAACCACCCAGAACACTTTAACTGTATAGCAACATTCTAACAAACACTTAGATAGCACTAGCAACAATATAGTACTCATGTTGCCACGCCCCTTTTTGGCACTTGCACTTGTTCATTTCCGGTTTGTATTTCCACAGAATGAAGGTGAGATCTTACGGGTTTATGAATGAACCGCTTGTTTTGAAATCTTCCCGGTCTTCTTTGTTATCTGCTTCAAACATTACAGTGCCCGTGATAACTTTCATTGACTCTACAATTAGTAAATCCACTTCACCAGCTACTCTTCAGCAGTGATGCCATAGAAATATACAGAGCTACCGGAAAAAAAACCGGAAGTTCAAACCCGTAATTCTAAAGATGGCTGTGCACTTGTTTCTCTGGTGCATAAGGTCTATGCCAACATGTTAACAGTGATAAAAATGCTAACATGCTAACAACCACTCAGAACACTTTAGCAACCACAAAGCAACATTCGGTCCCACTTTATATTAAGTGTCTTTAACTACTTCTTTTACATTTCTTATATATAAAACAAATACCTGCATGCTATTACAGCTGTAATTAATTTCTGCAATTACATCTTTAATTACATTGTTCGCTAACCCCTTAAGCCTAACCACGCCACAAAGCCTGTTCCTAACCTTAATAGTAGCAAAAGTGTTTTGCAATATAGCATGAACACAATAAATATATTGTACCTAGCATTTTTTTTTTATGGAAGTACATAGTAAAGATTTGTTTTAACTGGCTAGATAAACTTTGACAAACTTGGGTCAAAGGTCAAGGAAAGGAGATCACAATAGCGATTAGACCCCTCGGTTAGGGTTCAGACATTAGTCCCACAAGGGAATGGTACTTGCGCATGTGTGTTTGTATGTGCAAAAGTGCACATAGAAGGATGACAGACCCCAGCCTTGGAAAAGTAGTGTTTCCCTCAAGCCTCTAGTGTGAGACCCACCCTTCCATCTCGCCAGTTTCAGAGCCCCAAGACTTATGTCGTAATTGCGTGTGTGTGTTTGTGCAAATGTAAAATAAGATGAGAGACAAAGACCACAACACCTAATATACATAAGTGTTTGTCTTTGAAACTTAATGCCCTAGTAAATCTACAGTAATGTTTTCTTGAGATTAGAATTTAAGAAGGAAGGAAAATATACATTTGAAGGGCCCGTATGGGAAAGAAACAGGACGAGAGATAAGTGAGCGATAGTGGTGGTAAAAAAGCTTTTTTTACAACTGTTTTACAATAAAAAGTGGCTGCACAGCATCACATTAAAAACATCAACAAATCATGTAGTATAACACAATGAAATACTTGAGATTTATATGTTGCTTGCAAAAAAATGTATTCCATCAGAACACATGGCTTCGTTTCAATGGCTGTAAATGGGAAAATATGCAGACTTCTACCAGTAGGGGCAAACTGGCCTATTCTAACCTGCCAAAACTTGACCCCTTGGTGCTAATTCACATGTACCAGACAGAAAATCCATATTTTACCTAAACCTTAGTCTTATCCTAATCCCTCTCCAGTGTTTTAAGAGGCCTGTGTTGTCCTAAAGTGACTCTAAGACCTGTGCTCATGGCTTGCTTTTCCTCCCTTGATATCTGAGCTTGTTCTCTGTCCAGCTGCAATATAAAGGCTGAAGCCGAAGCAGGCGCACTCCTCAGAGGCGACATCGCTCACGCTGATGAGGAGAGTTTGAGCAAAGGCAGTGATGGAGATAGAGACTGTTTGGGAGTGTGACAAACAGATACAATCAGAATGAATAAGAATGGCAATTAATGAATGAGACAGCAAGAGACAGAGATCGGAGGAGTGGCTGAGGTTCAGACGGGAGTTCTGATGGTACTTTAATGAAGTGCTCTCTAAAAGGAACAAGCGTTTTTGGAGCAAGATCACACACATAAACTCATGCTTGTACCGAGCCAGGCCGTTATAGCCACAGTCGGGATCGGCAAGATAAAGAAACAAAAAACTGAAGAAAATGAGAATGGTGCCTTCCTAGGGTATTGCTATGTGGCCATCCCTACCCCAGTATTAAGCTGTGGTGACATCTACTGTTCTTTGGCAAATTTCTTGGTTGAAACCCAGTCATTTTAACAGGATGCCATGAGTTCGGGAATTTTGCATAAGGGTGAAAGATTTCCCCACGCATCGGGTTCAAGTTGGTCACACAAATTTTCTGCATTGACCAACAAAAGTTTTAAAGTGACTTCTGTGTGAACTGTGTACTTCATATTGACAGCAGACAATGGATCTTTTTTGCTTGTGAAATTTTGCTAATGTGATCGCACTTTTACACACAACCAACGAGGCATTTAACGAAAGTCATTTCTGTTTTTGTTTTTGTATAGTGAAATATTATTGTATTCCATTATTGCAATATTATTATAATTTATTATTTAATTATTGTAGAATTGACTTATTGTAGACTGCATAATGATTTGAAGTGTTTATAGAACAGAAATGTTGCTTCTAATCAAAGCTTTTGCCTGAACATTAGTATCAAATATTCGTGTTAAATGGTCTTTGTATATCTAGCAATTTGTATATCTACACTGAACACACAACTGCACCATGACATACATCACTCAGATGGTATTTGATACTTAAAGTTGGCAAGAAATGGAAATCTATTTTCTAAATGCATGTTAGGTTATCAATCTTATTGTGAATATCAATGCATAGCAATGTATCCATGCATATATTTTATTTTTTACTTTTTTAAAATGTCATAACTGTATCTCCTGGTGAAACAATGGACTTCTCTCTGGTGACATATGCCAGACTCCACCAATCATTTAGTCTGTTTAAACCCCGCCCCTTTCTTACAATTGACTGCAAGCTTGCATTCAGATCTGCCTCCATCCATCCAATCAAGTCCCACCCTACTTTTTTGATTAACATTGTCTTTACTAACTTTCTGGGCCGGCAAGTTTCAATTACAGAGAAGCCTATATATGGAGGAGTGAGACAGCTCTCAGATTTAATAAAAAATATCTTAATTTGTGTTTCCGAAGATGAACGAAAGTCTTACAGGGTTGGAACAACATGAGGGTGAGTAATTACTGACAGAATTTTCATTTTTGGGTGAGCAGTGGACTTTTTTGCCTGTGAAATTTTGCAGATACTAATGTGACCACACCTTTAGGGGTTTGTTCAAATTCTCAAACCTGAGTATACTGTAATTGAAATATTTCAAAAAATATGTTTTAATATATTTCCTTAGATGAGGAAAGTCTTGTCCTCAGCAGACCCATCCCACAGAACAGCTGTCACTCTGGAGTGTGATACCTGACACGGACAGATGTTCTAACAAATGGGCCTGTATCATTATCAGTTGCTCAATAAAGACTCTTTCATCTCATTGTAAAACGGGTTATTTTCACAGTAAAACTGAGGGGAGTTCATTCGGGCTGCTTTGAAATGGGTTTCACCAGGCCGGGCCGCCCTTGGGGATTGGGTGGTGGTCAAAGCCCAGCCTGATGTATTTAAGTCAAGGCATTTACTCTGGCCACATTCTCCCCAACAGCCCCGCCAGGCACAGCTCTCTCCCTCCAACTGACACGCTGACACCTGGGCTGGCCAGCATGCCGCATGCTTGGGCCCACCTGCTCGCCACACATACCGCAATGCAAACATTTCAACAGTTAGGTCGACTTTAAAAGCTCCACGCGACTTAATGAGAAAGAATCCGAGCTCTGCGTTTCACCTCTTTCTATGTCTCTCTCTCTCTCTCTCTCTCTCTCTCTCTAGAGGGCATTTAGAACTGCCCATTAACGGCCAAAGTGTGGATTTCCTGTGAAATAACGATTGTGCCCTCCACATGGTTCGCGTCTAAATACTCAGGAACACTTAGTTAAACATGAAGCCCGGCGTTCGGCAATCGGAATGGGATTGCTTCCAGCTGTGCCACACTGACCAGCATCCAGAGCAGGAGAGATCCATCAGAAGTCTTTCTTTATTGATGCCGTGGCTTATATTGCATTTATTGGCTTTACTGTGGAATAACAGGGTGTGAAGTGGTCAGAGATTCGCTTAGCCCCAATCCTTCTTCATGAATTCACTTTCAGGTCGCAATCTAACTACTCTGTGCCTGAAGGTGACCTGGCAGATGACTGCTTTGATTTCTCGGATAGCTTAGTTTCATGGCAGAGGACTGTGCTGTAATTGCTTAAAAGACCACTTTGTCCCTGAAATTTTTTATTATTTATTTTTTATTATTGTTCGCCTCTGATGAATAAGTATAATGAAACAGACAGTAATGCTAAAAAGCCAAAGGCTAGCTCTCAGACTCACATTTTAGGGACTGTTTCATTTAACCATCTCTCTAAGCATTGATACTGATGATGTATTGTCCCCTCCCCTTAAAAGTATTGCACAGTGCTGAGTTTCAAGCCTGTTACAATGTCTTCCTTGAACTTCCGTGAAAATGCATATTTTAGAAAGGTCAGTTCCTTCCCCAACACGGTAGAAGATTTAAATTTGAGTATGTTCATCTCAGAGCTGTTGTCTTATGCTCTATAAAGTTCCATTAAGGCTAGATATGAACCTCTGATTTACTAAATGAGCTCTGATGTGTGAATAAAACCCATTTCTGTTTACACATGCTATTTTTCTATTATTTATTGATTCTAAATACGGCAAAACAGTCCAAATTATTCTGCCAACTTCTGCCAACAATGAACTGACCAAATTATTATACTTTTATGAAGCTGTTGAGTCTTTTTTAAGCTTAAAAGCTCAGTCCGATTGCATGGAAAACATCGACCTGCAATTGTTCCGAATTTCTTCTTTTGTGTTCCACCGAAGAAAGTAATTCAGAACGACATAAGGGTGAGTATTCTGAGTAAATGAAAAATAATTTGGGGGGTAAACTATTCCTTTAACAACACTGTAATCATAAACCAACACAATAGACTCTGCACTATAGTGTTGCTCATACAGGTTTTATTTATAGTGTACATTTGTGTATTTTAGTATGTTGAATTATTATTTGTAGTGCTTTATTTATCCATAACTGTGTGTAATATAAATTTTATGATGCCTATATCTTACACATAATAACAAACAGATTCTAATTACAAGCTCCACAAAACAATCACACTTTAAAGGTCAGCAGCATTCACTCATGGCACGACTAGGCTTATTTGCATGTCTCTAATGTGGTTATCAGTCAGAGTTTTAGGAAATGATGCATTCATCCGTGTTCTGATCAATCCAACATCCACTTCCAAATTTAAGGTTAAATTCCCTAATAAACGCTGACGTCCGCGGCGCGTGCGTGAGAGAGAGAGAGTGAGTGAGTGAGTGAGAGAGCGCAAGATCTCTGCGATCTGTTCCTGTTCATCACTCACACCAGCAGCAACACCAGCTCGGACCTTATAAAATCTCCATCCCAAATCCTGGAATATCAAACCGAGCAATATGAAATTGGACATAATGTGGATTTATCAAACTCTTCTGTGTGTCTTACTGTCCATGGATGCGGGTGAGTGACCATGACCACGTGAAGTGACTTATTGATTAACTGATTGTGTTTTAAATCGTGTTGATCACAGTGCAAAGATGCCACTGTTAGATTGTCTTTGAGCAATATTAAGTCGATAAAACGTTCATGCATCTAAAAAAAAGTTAATCAAGTAATGGATCCATAACTATTTTGTGTTGTCTTAGAAAAAGTAACGTGCTGTAATGCATTTTGAGGGTAAAGTGATTATGGGGATATTGGATATTGTGTGTATGTTTAATATTTAAGACAAGGCAAAAAAAAAAAAAAAAAAAAAAAATTACCATGGTGACCAAATACCATACTGCAGTTATTGCAAATTATATGATCAATAAGTTATGACAACATATGTTTTTACATTACTTATTTTTATAAGTAGTTATACAAGTTTCAACTCATCATTAAGCCAGTTTAATGTAATTTAAGTTGAAATGACTTAAACATCTAAGTTGATTGTACTTAAAAATTAAGGCATAGTGTAAAACTACTTAAGCCATCAGTGTCCTGACAAGAAGTTAAACGAAATGAAATTCTGCCACTGTCTGAAGGAGATCTCATATTAATGACAAACTACACTATAAACTCTCACTCGCAGTACTCTAAAATTTGGTTTAATTAAACTGCATTATCTATGAATGAAGGTTAATTACTACAAAGTGGTGCCAGAGTTACAACCTGCAGCTGTAAGTTCGTTGCACTTTACTGATGAAGAAACTTGAGTTAAAACTCTAACTCATACAAACCAGTGGAAATGCAAGATATTATTATAAAAATGATTTTTGTTTTTGTTTTACAGTATATGGTAAAAACTATGGTTACCATGGTAAATTGTTGGAAGGTTGTGGAGTGCCTGAAGGGTTCATGTGAATCAATTCCCAGATTTTTTGGGGGGGGTATAGAAAACTAAAAATGCAATTAAGGGGGAATAAACAATCAAGGGGGCCACAGTTTTCAAACTGTCCTCATTTACAATAGTGTGTATTTAGTTTGTATTTTACACAAACCCATTGACCCTTCCTCATGTTTCAGTCTCATAAACGGAAGCCTGGAGATGTTGCATGCATCACGTAGTGCAGAGGATATGGGGTGGTGTGGCCTAATGGTCAAAGTTCTGTGCTGGAACAGTATGTTGTAGGTTCAAACCCCACAAGATTATCACCATTGAGTCTTTTAGCAAGACACTTTTCATTTTCATGGGGCTTGAAACTGTAAAAAGTGTATAAAATCTCCAACAGTTACGCTACTTCAGTCCTACTTTCATGACATGCATCATTAGATGCGCAACAGTAAAGCATCAGACCCTTCCCAGAGTGCACATTTCCAGCAATGGCTGAACGCACATATGGGGTGAATGGACTCTCTAAAGCGGCGTTATCGACGTGCTTTGCAACATCTGGACAGGGCCGTTTCTCCCATATTTCACCATTGCAAATATTCACCAGACCAGATGTGCTTCGTAAACACAGTACGAGAGGTTCTTCAAACTTTCACTGAAGCTCTAGGAAAGGAAAGGACATTAGTGAGTCAGACTGAAACCATTAATGCTGATGTTTCACTGATGCCCATCCTCATTGCTACCATCATCCCGTTGTTATTTAAGGAAGCGATTTAGCCAAATCTAATAAGCATGCTGGGAGATAAAGATGCCCCCGACAGGCCAGAAAGAGGAATTTAAAGGAGTCTAATTGGGGCGCTGAAGGAAAAGATCAATGTTTGAAGAGCAGCTTGATGAAATCCAGATGTGTTCAGATGCGGCCCAAACATTAATAATGTGTTCTCACCAAAACCGCTTCAGCCACAGGAGTTCGGTAAGAGATGTGGAGCACCACGCGTGCCTGAATCAAACTGAGGGGTGTTACCTTTCACCCCTGATTTTCAACAGTTTACTGAATGACTTGATAATCAGGGCACCGGGCCCAAGGCTACCGCACAGAACAGATCCAAGTTCATGCCCACGCTGTCGCTGAGTGAGATAACAGCCTATGGGAGAGAATATACAGTTCTGTTATCAGCCTTTAAACGGGATAGTTCATCCAAAATGAAGTGAACATGCATGTCAAGCCTCAAAAAGAAAAAAAAAAAAAGTGCCATAAAATGAGTCCATACGACATACCAAGTAATTTGATAGATTTGTGTGAAGAACAGACTAAATATTAAGTCAATATTCACTGGTAACATTGGTGATTTAATGAGTCAGGTTCGACCCTGTCCCAGATGCTGCTCTTATGGATTACTGTCAGCACACTTATGAAACATGAAAATCCGACACTCTTGTTGACATCACAAGCCTGTGGACAAGACGACATTCACGAGTCCGCAAAACTGCAAGTACTCTCTTACTCAATGATCTGGTTGCTGCGGTTCTCCAGTTAAATTAGGCATGGAACAGAAGTTGTCTTTTCTTTCCTATTGAGACGTATCCGGGTGAAATTCTCACACAAGAAAAAATGTTGGGTGGGAATTGACTTTGTCCATGGGGAATTGATTGGATCGTTCTGGTTTGTTATTGCTGTGATGTCATGTGAGTGACAGGTTGTCCCACTCTCATGCCAGAAAACACGTCATCACAGAAGAGCCATCGCTGTAATAGGGAGGGGAAAGTATTTTGAGACTATGAGGGCACATGATTTTTTTTATTTTTATAAATCAAATCAAGTATAATAAATACTGCATTGTTCCATAAAACAAGAATTGCCCATTTTGGCTTCATGGACTCCCTTGCTGGGAAGATTTTCAGTGAATAATGTCTGCATGGGTTCATTGGGTTGTAAAAATTTGATGTAGTTGTAATTTTTCTGTGAACTATTGCATTTAAGAGTGCAGATCAGCAAATAAAGACAGTGTAAGGAAGATGTTGGACCTGGAAACAACAGAAAGATTATGTATATGTTTTAGTGTGGGAGTTACCATGTGAGCTTAGCACATGTATGTAAGCTGACTTTAGAAATATCCTCGGACCACCACAGTGCAGTGAATCGTGACACGTGTGTGTAAGTGAGAGTCTCTCGGCCCTTTACTGGCCTCTCATTCATTTCTGCAGAAGAAATAAATAGCAAACAGTCGTAAAATAGCAAACAGAAACCTGATTTTACTCATGCTAAAGAATGTAAATGCTGACGAGTCTATGTATGTTTACTCTGCTTACTTTTGCTCATTAAAGAAACTTTTAGACACCAAAGAATCTAAAAAAAAAAAAACAGCAGCAAATCAGAGTATTAGAATGATTTTTGAAGGATCATGTGACACTGGACTAATGATGCTGAATTAAAACAATATTACAGTTTTATCTAATGAATATAGCCTTGGTGAGCATAAGAGACTAAAAAATTAAACAAAATCTTACCGACGCCAAACTTTTGAATATCAGTGTATATTGTAAAATATTTCAAAGCGTCATTTTAAAAACAGGTCACGTCAAAACAAACATTTAAAAAAAAAAAAAAGTATTTAAAAAGTTCATTACACTCTAAAGTGGAAAATTTCAAATGAAAATGAATTTGTAAGGAAAATCTGTCAAATTATATCAGTTTTAATTCACAGAGACACAAATTTGGTACAAATGGGAATGTTTCCTGAGAATGACCCTTCTGATAATGTGTGTGACAGCTCTGACATGTATGAGATTACGAGTGTACATGTACGTGTGTGTGTGTTTTAAGTACCTGCGTGTGTGTTTGGGTTTAATCTCCTTGTCTCTTTTGTTCAGAGTGCAGAAAACAGACATTGCAGAGGTTTCAGAAAAGTGAAAACAGCCGGCTGCTTTGCACAGACTGTCCAGAATCTCCTCGAATTAGAAACCTCTCGCTGGATGATTGTGCACGCAAATGCAGCAAGAGCAAGAAGTCCTGCAGGTGACACATGCACATGTAATCACACAGACACACAAGTTTACAGGGGTAGTTCAACCTAAAAAAAAAAAAAAATCTGTTATCATTTACTCATGTCGTTTTGTTTCTCTTTTTTCTCCCTAGTATTTGTATAATTTCAGCCTTTAAATGCAAGATATTTAAACTGTCCCTAAAGTATACTGGCAATATTTCCACTTTAGCACAATCAAATATACTATTTCCAGATAACTGAAGTGCATTAAGTACAAAATTAGTTGTTCCAATTTAGCAGACTTTAAGTATACCAATTTAGTATACCAAAAGCACAATTGTATGGAATTTTTATTTAGTATATAAATATGTAAATGCATCGTATTTCAAATACATTTTGGTATATTTATTTTTCACTAGGGAAAAGAAGATATTTTGAAAAATGTCTCTGTGTCCATACAATTAAAGTTAATGGGAAACAATCTTCAGAATATCTTCTTTTTCAGATTTGGAAGATCATGAAAGTGAGTAAATCTGGACAGAATTGTAATTTTTGGTTGAACTATTTATATAGCAAGCTCATGTGAGATCTTCATCTGATCGTGGTGGTTCTCTGACCCAACAATTGACTTTCATTTTCTTGGTTTTCTCTCCTTGCTTCCTTACAGGGCATTCTACTTTGACCAGATAAACAGGAAATGTCACTTGCTTCCCTTCGATCGTTTCTCCGAAGGCGCAAAGAGAGAGCGAAAACCCAATTGTGACCTTTTCGAGAAGAAAGGTAAATATTTTGAATTCCCTTTTGAACAAGTTCACTCACACTTGACTTTTTACTTTTATTATTTCTGACGTTTTCTTGGAAATATTTGGTTGTAAAACTGCGCAAATGCCAGTCATGTTTGTTTAGATTGCTGGCTCGAAGTGTAAAATCACTTCTATGTATAAAATCCCCTCTGTCATTGTAAACAACACATGCTTAAGAGATTTGGCAGCAAACGGAGTATAAGAAAGCATGACTGTTGACGGTAACAAGATGCCGTATGTTTATGCTTTCAGCAAAAGCTGGAGTTGAAAATTTAGATTTATGCCATGGTTGTCAGTAAAACTCGTGTTTGGAGACTTAAATCACTTCAGGATGTCAGTGAAATGTGTAATCCGTAAACAACGTTCATCATATCAGATTATATGAATATCTGTGTGCCGTTTGTTTTCCACAGACTATGTGAGGGAGTGCATCATTGGATCAGGTGTCAACTACAAGGGGAGAAGGTCTATCACAAAGACTGGAATTACGTGTCAATCCTGGAATATGTCCATCCCACATGAGCACAAGTAAAAAGTCATCTCTTTTTTTGATTTCTCTCTCTTTGACTCTCTGGGATGAATTTACTAAACAGTTGTGCTAATTAAAGCGCTGGTGGATTAAGTCATTGACATTATTTTCTGTGCAAATAGACCTAATTTAAATGCAAATAAGGCTAATTGTAAGTGAATGGCATTTTTAAGATGCACTATCATGTTTTTTTTATTATTTAAATCAGTCAGGCACTGAAAAAGTACCCCTAAATAATTGTCTCAGCCAATAGAATTTGCTTTGAGAAGGAACAGGATCTTGCAAGACATCGACATGCAACATTGCGACGCCTCTTGGTTCCTTAGTGAATTGTTTTAGATCAATGGAGCCGGTGCATTCAAATAAAACGCAAACAATTTACCTTAGTATAAATAGCATATCACTTCTATTTACACTTTGTGTATAGCACCTATCACTACTCGCACTCGTAAACAAGATGCTAATTATTGTGTTTTACACTGTGTGCAAACATTATCTAAAACTATTTACTCTCAGTATAAATAGCGTTTAAGTTCTGTTACACTTTGTGTAAACTGCATCTACCTTTTGTACACACTGAGTAAATAGCTACAGCTAATAAACAACGCTATTCATAGTCAATTCTTGCATCTGTCTTTTAAACCGCTCATTCCTCTGCAACTCATTATCTCAGTAAGCTTGTCATTTGCAGCTTTCATATGGTCTCTGACAGCTAGCAATTTTCGCAATACTCCTCACTGTTCCTAGCGTGGACTTAGCCGTTAGCCGTTAATTGCCGTCAGTGTGCTGTCTGCCAACAATCACTGATTAGTCTAGACTGCAGATGAGATTGCTTTCAGGCCTGGTCGTTTGAGGGTCATCTTTCTCACAGCAGAAGTAAAGTGGGACTATTCGGAGTGATGCCTTGACTGTGCGAACACAAGCTATTCTGGTTAATGTGGTCAATTGTTGCCAGCTCCTTGTTAGCCAAGAGGTTATTAGCTCTAAGAGCTTCACTGCTTACAAGCTGTATAAAGATTTTAGAGGTGAGAGAATGAAAGAAAGATAGAAAAAGAACGAGAGAAGGAGGATTTATGGACTGAAGTCATGTTCTGTCTGCCCTCCAGCTGAGCTCACAAAGCCGCAGACACATTAAAATACGAGCAGCATTTGAGACTAGCACACAGATGCTAATCCAGATCCTCTCCTCCCTATGGATAACAGTACTTTCCGACTTCGATTCCCTTCGAACCTTTTTCCATGTGATAAGATCTTTTTCCTCTCAGACCCAAGCTACTCAATCTATCCACCAGAACAATGTGTCCACCTGCCCCATACATTTGGCCAAGCCAAACGGGGGAGACAGCAGAAAATGATCAGAAAGAATGTGATGAGAACCAAGTAAATCTACTCTAAGAAGACAAAAAATGCAAGCCCCTTTTCTACCAAGAAGGTGCCAGTGCTGGTTCCAGAGCTGGTGGCCACCCAACACCAACTTCCTGCCAGGAAATGTCACTTTGTTGAGATGAAGACCTTTTGTATGTACACAAATGGAGAGTTTCCAATAAATTGCCCATTTCCGACTCATATGACCTCCAGGTGTTGTAAGTGTGATTAAAGAAAGTTTAAAGTTTCTGTTTGGATTGCATTCGGTGTGCAAGAGCGTCTGTTGGAAGCCAGAGAAGAATAGCTGGCTAACATCTGTTAGCACAACATCATTAGCTGTAGAAATCTCAGGTCTCATGTGGAACCAGCCACAAGATCCAGATGCAGGAGCACAGTCCATTCCAGCACCACACTCCTTTCGTAACCCAGTTGTTTAAGCAAGTCATCTGTGCTGCATGGCTTTTGTTTAGATGGTGTCCTAATCTGGTGTTATTTTAACTTATATTGAAGGTCTAGTACTGGATTTGATTTTAAGAGTTTTCCAGATCAATTCATTGTTTAGGTACACTTAGATTCAGATAGCATCTGTTGAGATACAATATGCTGGTTTTACATGGTTGAAGCTGGTCATTTATGGTTGTTAGCTGGTCCAGACTGGCTTAGGTGATATTCAGGTCAATCTAGTAGACCAGGGTTCCTCAAATCTGGCCTTGGAGGGACACTACTCTCAAGAATTTAGCTTCAACCCTAATCAAAGACACCTTAGCAAGCTAAACAAGGTCTTAAGAGTTACTTAAAAATTCAGGTAGGTGACTTTGTTCAGGGTTTGAGCTTCCGTCCTCCAGGGAAACATGTGGAGGACCATCCATACATCTTCCATACTGTTTATCCTGTAGAAAACAATTGCGCATGTTATTCATATGCTATTTTAAGGGCGCATGCTTGGCCATAATCAGTGTAGAGTGTGCACAACGTGCATACACTTTGCTTATCTCATCTACACACAGACGCAGCAGTTCTCATTTTTAGAAAACCATACATTATTACAAGGAAAAATATTAACACACGAGGGAAATCATTGTTGTGTCCATGAAGCTGTGAAAAAATAGGCATAAATCTAGCTTACACATTTACCCAAATTATCATACGCCTGTTTAACCGAAGCTAATTTGGGTGGGTTTCTCCATCCCCAATGTAACTTCTCTGTCTTTTACGGCCATGACGAGAACGTCTGTCTCCTCGGCTGTTAACCGCTCCTGGCGCACGCCTGGCAAATCTGCCGTTATAATAGCAATCCGCCATGGAACAAGCGCGCCTGCTCTTAAAGGGAATGTGAGATGTCGCTCTGATTGGTTTATTTCACGTTACGCCCAAACCACACCTATGAATAATGAAGCTACTTTAGACCAACCCATTTTAGATTTGTGTCGGGCGCAAGAGTCATTTATCCCGCGGGTATAATAGCAACAGCGCCGAGACCCTTCCCACAAAGTTACTTGCGTTTCACACTTGATACTTGCGTTTCAGATCGTTAAAATAGGGCCCACAGTCTTCTTAACTAGCTCAATCAAGGAGACTTCCATGATCAACCTCCTGCTAAGTTTTGCTGATGAACAACATGGCTATGCCAGGTCTCAAGGTGAACCAGCACCAAACTAGCACTAACTAGAAATTCATACTTGTCTAAGTTGATCTTTTAGGCTGATTGAGCTGATTTACTCAATTAGTGTTCCAAAAGACCAGGGATATCCAATCCTGCTCTAGGCGGTCCAACTTTCTGCAACTTTCTGCTTCAACCTGCTCCAACACACTTGCTTGGAAGTTTGTGGTAATCCTAAAGACCTTTTCTGTGTCCGAAATCAAATACTTCCCTACTATATAGTATGCGGGGGAAAAAGTATGTCAACAGAGTATTATGTCCGAATACATGGTATTTGAAAAACTATAGGCAAAAATTAGGGTTGGAGCTAAACTCAGCAGGACAGTGGTCCTAGGAGTAGTGGACAAAAGTCAATTTGAGCTGGATGATCACTTGAATTTTTAACTCTGTTTTCCCTCTCCTTATCAGTTTTAAGCCTGCTAGACACAAAAAGTTTGACCTGCGTCAGAACTTCTGCCGAAACCCGGACAATGATCCAAGTGGACCCTGGTGCTTCACTGAACTCACTGAGACTCGGCACCAGGAATGTGGGCTGCCCCAATGTTCAGACGGTTAGAGATGACCTCATCTATACTATAATATGTGTTATTTGTGATATGAGAGTACAGTATGTGAGTGTGTTTGTGTCTGTTGCACCATCTGCGTGATAAGACTATTTCTATGTGTGCATTTGGTGTTTGTAATACCTGTGTGTTTCTGTGTGTTTGTAGTGGAGTGCATGAGGTGTAATGGGGAAACATACAGAGGGCCCATGGATCACACAGAGAGTGGGAAAGAGTGCCAGAGATGGGACTCACAGAAACCTCATAAACACACCTACCAGCCTCACAGGTACCCATTCACATGTACTCGCACACACATATACACACTCAACTGTGCGATTTACTCGTTCTTCTGTATCTGTATTTATAGGCATGCAGGTAAAGGCCTGGATGACAACTACTGCCGCAATCCCAATAATGACGTGCGTCCATGGTGTTACACAATGGACAAAAGCACAACATGGGAATACTGTAACATCAGTGTGTGTGGTCTGTTCACTTTTCTTCATCTTCATCTTTCTATAAAACGTACATGCTTTGGGGTTTTAGCTATGTTTCTGGTTTGGATTTGTTGTGATATTGTGTTATGCTGTGATTAAAACATCTCTCCATTTTGTACCTGACTAAAATATTATATTATATTATATTATATTATATTATATTATATTATATTATATTATATTATATTATTATATTATATTGTTGAATTTAATTCAAGCTAAAAGTTTGTAATGCATGTGGATGAAACCCCTTTCCTATCACAGATAGTTGCGTGTATGTGATATTTAGTTTGGCACAGGGATTGTGTACAGGTGCACTGGCTTGTTGTAAATCTCATAGTTACTCCTGTGTTTCATCCCATGCCTGGAATTCCTGACATTCTCTCTCCCTATCTCTGTTTCAGACTCAGATAATGATGTGGAAGTGGAGGTGACCACCTCTTGCTTTCGGGGTCAGGGAGAGGGCTACAGGGGTACAGTCAGTGTGACCCCTGCAGGTGTGACCTGTCAACGTTGGGACGCCCTATTTCCTCACAACCATTCATACACACCACACAACTATAAATGCAAGTGAGTCATTCTACACTAATGTTTTTTTTATTATTATCATTATCACATAACTACATAACACTTTTTGAAGAAAATATGAGTGGTGTTTGCCAATGGAAAATATATAATATGATACCTTTTGTTGATATTCATAATATACTTGGATATTTTAAAAGGGTAGGTTTTTTTTTCAGTCATAGGAACCTTAATGCCACCAAATAGCTACTGTAACCAAATAGATTCAAAATATTGAATGAAATAAAGTAAAATAAAACAAAAAATCTAAAGAATTGTTAACTCAAGGTTTTTGTTAATGAATGAAAGCAAGAATGATATTTCCCCAAAACATGTCACATGGAGAAAAAATCATTTGAATCTTTGAATCAGAGTTTTGAATTGATTCACTGACAGTTTGAACTGATTTACGGAAATGAATAAAACGTACTCTAACACTCTTTATAAATCAGACACATTATTTAAACTTTTGTGCTTTAATGTTCTCAAACTAGCGGGTTACTAGTTTAATGACACACTAGAAAACTTAACAACCAAATAAAAAGCGCATTAGAATCATCGCAATATACACAATGTTGCTCAATGTTATATTGCCAGCAAAATCATTACAAACATATTGTAAACATTTACAGGATTAGGGGTTTGTTCACCTCTGACTGGTACTAAATCATTCTGAAAAAGATGCAGAAAAAATATATACATGCAAATGTGATTTTACAAAATTGTTTGTGTGTGTCCCATTCAGGGATCTCAGGGAGAACTATTGCAGAAACCCTGATGGCTCTGAAATTCCCTGGTGTTTCACCACAGACCCAAAAGTACACAAAGCTTTCTGTACCAACATCCCAAGATGTGAGGCAGAGAGCTCTGACAGCACAGGTAAGCCCCCCCCCCCCACACACACACACACACTTCTTACACGCTTACACACACTCTCACACTTGTACTGCACCGCATGACTAAGCATCGTGAACCATATTAGCCACATAATGAATTATGTTGTTCCAAAACGCTTAGCTCATCATAATTTACAAGAATTTTAATGATGAAAGACAAAGATGTTTTGCACAGAGGCGCCATCACGGACGTTTGGAGACTGCCTGTAAAGATCTGGCACCAGCTCCAGTGCGGTTTTGTTCTGGGTACCCTCACATTCCCCTTCGTCTGTGTCATACAAGCGCTCCTAAAAGAAAAAGATTCTTCTGCGCAAATCGTGTAGTCTGTTTCAAAATCCTATTAGAATAGTCTCTTTTTTTTTCATGTGTGTTCCAGCTATGTGTTTCAAAAGACACATTTCTCACCAGAAGAGTCCCTTTGAGGTTTCAGGTCAGAGAGACAGAGCAATGCCTCTCTGGATTCACTCAAACTTCAGTCAGATCTTGGCACAGACAAAAGCTTTTTTCCCCTACTTGTTTGCCAACCACCAATTGTAAAGTGGTCCCTGACGTGAAATCGGCCCTCCCCCTCTAGTAAAATGCTATTTCAAACATGCTTACTTCATGACAGCATGGATACAATCAGCAAATCCATAAATAATCTAAACATGGAGCTTTGAATAAGCATGGCTTTTACTGAAGATACTGTACATGCATGTGTTCAGGCATGTTAATATGTTAATTCTATGTATGTTTTATCTGTGTTCTAGAATGTTATGAAGACAACGGGGAGAGTTACCGTGGCAATTTGTCGAAAACAAGATCTGGGATTCCTTGTGGGCTGTGGTCCGACCACACATTCAGGTACACGTTTCCATGAAATCACTGAAACAATTTAAAGCTGCTGTGTGCCATTTCATTTTCATGTTAAAATGCGTTCTATTCCATGGTAATGTTCAGAGACAACAAGCAAATGAGACTGTTTAAAAAAGCACAAACCACTAACTTTCAGTTGTTTTCAGCATTGCTGGGTTTGAGTGATCAACCAATGGCATGAGTTTGTGGGCTGGTTTAAACACAGTCATGGAATCCAGTCATAAAAATGGAACTGACTATAACTCAAAATGACACTCAATTTGGCCAATTTTGTGCCGCAGATTTATAAAAAGATCCAAATGGCTCACAAATGAGTGAAAAATACATACACTTACATTTTCTCCAATGCTCAACATTGAATAATCTATTAAAAATGACATAAAATGAGTTATAAATGAAATTTGTATTTTACCCAAAATCTTATTAGATATTGTATATCAAGTATTTTGTAGTTTTGTGTCGTGTTGCGTTGCCTGAATTGAAATCAGTTGTGAGTCTTTTGTGCTTTTAAGGCCCTGGCGAACTAAGCCAACAGTCGGCTGTCCTCCAACGTCGGGCCATCAGTGAGCGTCTACCGGCCCAGTTTTTGCAATGTGTTCCGCACCGTCGGCACCCATCATGTTGAATAGAGAATTCTGACTGGCTTAGCGAACGAGTCAGTGCATGCGAATAAAAGCGAAAGTGATGAAAGCAAGCAAAGAAGTCAAGACAGAAAAGACAGAAGCCGGGTCTAATTTTACGTCATATTACCTGAGCATTCAATATGCGAAATCTTTCAACAACGTGAGCCACCTGGAATAAAGAAAGTGATTAGCATGATGTGTTTTCAAAATGTTACAGTAAGGAAATGCTGCTTTGTCCCAGTTTAGGTTTCCCTTTTTGAAGGATGAATATAGACTATTGATACCTGCTGATTTCCTTACATGCTGGTGCAGAACGCACATGCTAGTTGACAGTCGACTTTAGTCCTTTTGGCGTGTTCAAGCGCAGCCTTTTGGCCGAGTCCCAATCAGCTTTCGTTGTCGCTAGTTATTTTATGATGGCTTGGCTTGTCGCCCTTAACATGCAGAGCGCTATTTGTATTACGCTTGACTATGTAGAGCAATCCAAATCTGTCACTTACAAGGTTCCA
>NC_137125.1:40717961-40756572 GCF_949319135.1 Squalius cephalus
TGCTTTGCATGAAGACACAGAACCGGGCTGGATGCTCCTCGAACTGACCTCTGCGCCTTGATCAGAACTGAAGATGAGCTTACCAGGAACGCTCGGCAACATACATATCTCATGCTTGTAGAATGACTGCTCTGCTACGTCTGCAATCCAGATTATATATTTCCAGAAGGCTAAAAATGACTTATCACCGTTCTACTCGGATACTTTAGTTGCATACTTTAGTTGTCATGAAACTTCTGTTTTTGACATATATGCTTGTTTGTTCCTCAGTGTTCCTGATCTCTCGGAGTACACCGTGCAGGTGGGGCTTCTTCATCTCAACGCGTCCGCCGACACGCAGGATCTCCGGATCGCACATGTGGTCTGCGGGCCCGAGGGATCCAACTTGGCCCTGCTCAAACTCACTACGTAAGTGCATTTATCCATCTGCCCATTCATCTTCTCATCCATCCATCCTTATGGTAACTCATAGTCTTATGCCCAGGCCTGCCCCTCTCTCTGAGCATGTGCGAACTGTGCAGCTTCCTGTCGCAGGGTGTGCTGTTGCAGAAGGCACTCACTGCCTCATGTATGGCTGGGGAGACACTAAAGGTACTATTCTGTTCTATTCCATTCTTTTCTATACAGCAACATTGTTTAATTATTGGTTTCTAGTTTGTTTTGGGGTTTGGAAAGATTAAAAATGCCTTTTAAATAATTATGACATGTTCCTCTGGTTGTTATATGCAAAATAATTGAGTCTGAGGACTGAGGAAATGATTAATATTCAAGGTGCAATGCTCCATTGTTAATTATTCTTTGCTGATTCCATTCTATTCAACTCTATTTTATTGTACTGTGGTAAATTCTATTCTATTTGCTCTTTGCCGAACACAAAACTGTCCTAATATGTATTTTAGGGCTTTCAAAATGAATATATGCATTAAATTTGATACCGGTAACTATATATATATATATATATATATATATATATATACTATTTATGTGTAATAAATATATTTGTTTGTTTTTTTCCTTCCTTTTTCCTTCTAACTAGTGCTGAATAGTAATATTAATTTTATGATTTTAAATAAAATTATATAGTTAATATAATATTATAAAAAAAAAATGTATGGTAATACTTTGAAGGGTCCAATTCTGACTATTAACCAGTTGCTTATTATTGCATGCATATTACTAGGATATTGGCTGTTTATTAGTACTTATAAAGCACATATTAATGCATTATTCTGAATAACCATGTTCTACAATACCTAAACTTAACAACTACCTTACTGACTATTAATAAGCAGTAATTAGGAGTTTGTTGAGGCAAAAGTCGTAGTTAATATTTAAGTAATAGTAAGCTGGACCCTAATCTAAAGTCTGACCATAATTATTTAAATATTTTCCACCCAAGAATTTGCTTTATTAAAATGGTTATAAATGGTATATAATGGTTAAAATTTTATTTGGTATTTGGTATTTACTTCAAAACACAGCTCTAGAATGCATTCAGATGGTCTTAATAATCACAATGACTTATCACAATGATCTTTTATTCGTGTTTGTATCTTGTGGACAAAGAACAAGACACACAAATAAATATTTAATGTGACTCAGCATCATTAAAATACACACTTGAACAAACTAAACATTCTGAGCTCATATTTAACCCATTTTTCCAAACTTCCGATATTTACATAAGGCCAAATAAAGGAAGCTAATTGAACTTGCATGGAAACTTTCCAGACCATTACATTTCTATTAAAACTGACCCGTTGACCTCTCTTTTAGGCACGGGACATGAGGGCAGTCTGAAAATGGTGGGGCTTCCAATTGTCAGCAACAAAAGGTGTTCCCAAAGCCACAAAGGTATTCTGCCAATCACAGAGACCAAAATCTGTGCTGGAGGCAAGAGAGACCAGGGTGTTTGTGAGGTACGAGTCAGATCCTGATCTTTGAGGAGCATCGTTTCAGAGGATGGTGTTTATTCTATGATTGTGACCTCTAATCTTCTCTATTCACCTCTTACAGAAAGACTACGGTGGCCCATTGGTGTGCCAGGAAGGAGAAAGCAAGGTCATAGTGGGTGTGAGCATCAACGGTCGTGGGTGCGCCGTCGCCAGGCGTCCTGCTGTCTTCGTCAACGTGGCCTTCTACTCTGAATGGATCCGCAAAGTCTTCAAATACTATTCGGACATGGAAATAAGTTACTAGACTGTTATATTTTCCAGCGTGGGGATAATATACTCATGGCGTGTTATGGTTTTTAGCATCTACAACGTGAAGACCATGGTTGCTGTACGATTGGTGTACAAAAAACTTGGAGGCCAGAGTTTGGTTTGGGGTTTTTTAAAAATGAAATGAAAACCACTGGTATGGAAAAAAGGTGCAAGACAAGAATATCTGATGTTCTCGCAAACAAACTGCAAAAATCACACATCAGACAAATTTTTTTTTAACCAACAAATGGAGGAAATTACAACTTTTGAACTTTTTTTTTTTTTTTTTGGTAGGAGATTGTTGTGGCTGGTGAGTTAACTCAAAAATCGAGGACAGATGGATAAATGAGGAAATTAAAGCAATTAGAAGAAACTGTGGTGTTCATCCATATGAACATATTTGTCTCAGACCAGAGCAGATGTTCTAAATGTCATTCCCTGGAGATACTTGAAGATGTCAATAACCCTACGTTTTCAGACAGGACGGAGTTTTTGTTTTCACTGGGGTGCATTTTTCCAGGTGTTATCACTTGTGCACAAACTGAATTTTCCTCAATGTAATTTTTTTTTAAAGGCATTTCAGGTGCAGCTTAGGAGGACGAAATTCCGTATCACAGTTTCCAATACACCATTTTCAACATCAACCACTTCACAAATCAGATTTGGAGCGGCAGTCTGCACCGTGGCCGGTTTTCATGCCCGAATGGGATGTTATCACACATTTCCAGAAGGGTTCACTGACATTCTAATGTTTCGCACCTTGCCTTACTCCAGTTTGGAGCGTTCTGTGGCCCCTTTGGGGCCGTTTCATGTACTGCACTCCAAAGAGTGTGCGAATGTCACTCTGTGCATCCGTAGGTCTTATAGATCTGAAATTACAAACATCTGAAGGTCTTTCCTTTCACATGGTGTAATATATCTGTCGAAATTTTATACGCAGTTCGCAGAGTATTTATTTATGTCTTTTATAGATGGACCGAAGTCATGGCATTTCATCCTCCAGAAGTGTTTATTGTGTTTAATCTGGCGTGTAGATTTGAAACATAACATTTGTAAACAAAACAAAAGGACGATATGTCTTTAAAGGAAAATATTGGGTCATAACAGGACGTTTCGACTCAAAGACGGCTCCCCGAAGGTTTATAAGCCGCACATGTGTCCATGTGGAGGGTCTTTTAAGTCCAAATTTAGCCAAGAGTGCAAAGATACTTAATCAAACTGCAGTACTGAACAGTAACGCAGTCGAGAACAGGCAGGGTAACTGTTTAAACTAATGTTTTTAATACGAAAATGTGTTTTATTGTAAATAATATGCTCGCTATGTATATAAGGTGCCTGTGTTTTGACATTGTATCAATTTTCACACTTTATATTGTCAACACTTCGGATTTGTGATTTCCTCTTTGCGCTGCTGCCATCAGTGGTCTTAATATTGAATATCTAGGCTGCTGTTGTTTTTAACACTATTTTTATGACTTTTTTGTATTTCCAACTTTTAAAATGTAAGTAAATACACATGTGACCTTTTTTGTTGTTTTATTTGTAAATAATTAAAACTTTTAAAAAAGTTATTTCTGGTCATTTGCAATATTTCAGTTTCTATTAAACTTTTTTTTTTTTTTATTAAACGTATCTGGCAACTTATATAAATAAGGATTAAATGGAAATTGGCAATAGCACATAACAAGATTACTAAATGCAAACTAAATTTAAAATGAAAGCATATCAATTCAAATTCAAAATATTAATAAATACTATAATAGTGTGTAAATAACACTAGCTCTGCTGTTAAATTGAAAAATGTCTGATCATTAATATGCTAATGTATGTTTCTTTCTCTGCTGCTCTGAGACCAATGGCCTGATGGTTTCCATTCACTCAAGTCTGATGTTTCGTCCCACCGAACGTGTGTGTTGGTTCGCTTTCAGAAGGTTGTGTGTTCAGGCGACCCATAGCTGATGAATACAACCCCTTCTTATGGGCGATAGAAAAGGACGTGTGAGAAGAAAGGTCTTGCAGACCAAAGCCAATAGTTTCCAGTTTCCTCCAGTGCACTTAAATCAGCAAGGGTCAAAGGTCAGAGTTCAAACTGTTGAAAAGCTAACTGAATTTATAAAGCAGTTACTTCAGTCAAACGGGAGCAGGCAGACAGTATGTTGAAGCAATCATGGATGAGAGTCAGGAGAGCTCTCATGAATAAGCCGTTTCAGATCAGTGATGGATTTTTGCCGTCATATGAGGTTAAACTAATACACTTGATTCAATTAATCCAGCGGAGGCTGATTATTGTTGAATCAGATGTGTTAGTTCAAGGCTGGAACAAATTATGCTGTCGTGGGATCCCAGAGGACAAGAGTTGAAAACCACTGGAACAGACACGAGACGTCTGATCTTCTATAGGACTCCAATGTACAGTAAAACACAGAGGTTTTGTGTTTAAATCAAGAGAAAACCACATTTCCACCCCAAACTCTCTCTGAGAGTAATCATTTGAAGTCATTTTTCTGCTTCAGTGCTTTGTTAACTGCTCGTATAATGGCTCTCTTCGATCTTTTTTATTTTATTTTTGAGCATCTTGCTCGTACAGAGTGGTGCATATTTTCTTTATAGACTTTCCTAATGCATGTAGAAAGAGTTTATGTGTTTGATCTTTCGAATGTGGAAAATAAACACTAACAATTTTAGATTCATGGCATTTATATTAGAAATAAGCCTGTGAGTTTGACCTCTGCGTGTTTGTCAGAGTAGCCCAGACTCCCTGTTAGCGCTTGAAGCATTCTGGTTTGTGTCCAAGTGTTGATCTCGTTCACTCACCGTGTAGAAGTATGCGAGTCCAGTCCAAAGCTCACAGGAGAGATTTCTTACCAGATGAACCTGTGCTGACAGAGGTGGTCTGAGAGAGAAAGAGAGAGAGAGAGAGAGTACTATACACTGATCAGCCACAACATTAAAACCACCTGCCTAATATAGTGCAGATCCCACTCATGCTGTTACAGCTCTGTTGCATCGATGCATGGACTCCACAAGACCTCTGAATGTGTTCTGTTGGATCTGACACCTAGACATTAGCAGCAGATTCTTTGAGTCCTGCAGGTTGCCTCCATGGTCAGATTGAGATCTGGGGAAATTGGAGGCCAACACCTTGAACTCTGTGTCATGTTCCTCAAACTATCCCTTCACAGTGTGGAAGGGTGCATTATCCTGCTGAAAGAGGCCACTGCCATCAGGGAACACCATTGCTATGAAGGGTTGTACATGGTCTGCAACAATCTTAAGGTAGGTGGTACTTGTTAAAGGACACAAGGTTTCCCAGCAGAACTTTGACCCCAGATCCTGACTCCGGTTCACCGGTTGTCCTTCCTTGCACCACTTTTGGTTGGTATAACCAACCCTTGACCTTCCTTGCTGTTTTGGAGATGCTCTGACAGTCTTCTAGCCATCATTATTTGACCTGAATAGCAGGGCCCTTGGTGCATGTGCTGCGAGATGACCACTAGGACTTTTATTTTGCATTGTGTATATGTTTTAAAAACACCCATTTGCTCATTTGTTTAGCTTAATCACTTTTGTTATTAAATGTAGAATAAAGGGGCTCTGAAATGTTTCTATGCCGCAAAATTCTTAATTAGCAGTTTGTCTTATTTTTCAGCTAAAGTTTTTATAAATCCTTGAAACAAAAACAATAAATTGCAGATAATATTTTCAAAGACTTCAGATATTTTTCCCTTGTAAGTTAAAAATGTGTATTAAATAAACAAAAATGATACAAAATCTTGTTTTAAAGATACATTGTAAAATGTAGACAAATAAAAGTCTTAAAATCTTGTGTTGCTTATAATTTGATTCATTTTATTTTAAGAATATTTAGTTTTTTAACAATAAGACAATAAGTAAAAAAAAAAAAGTGTTTTGTTTTTGCATTGTAGGTTTATCTCTTTATTGTTTATTCCCGATTTTACAGAAACAATCTTTAGGCAGACAATAAGTGAGACAGTTTCCAGTCCATGTAATTTTTAAAGCGCTTCACTATTTCATTTTATTCTCACTTAAAACATACAATCAAAATATCAAAAACATCTTTTGTTTTTTATTAGTCTAAAAAATTGTCCAGACCAAATGCCACTTTTTCTTTCCTTTGCTGCCCTCTACTGTCCACAGCATTGGACTTGGAATGCCATCTTGGAATTCAAAACCTTGAAACATTCAGTCCAATCAGAGATTGATAAGAAGCCCACTGTGAGCGATTAGCCATTAAGATACTTTCGTCTGTGTTCAAGGGAACCAATCGGTAATCTGATTCCATGTTGCCATGTTGGTGACATGATGGCATCAAACTCTCCAATGGACATGTTGACATTGCATTTGAGTTCAAATGAGCCCATGGTGAAGTGTTTTTGTCTCTGTGATGTGCCAATGGAAAATTGGATTGTGTGTGATGAGCCAAGTAACCGTCCAATGAGCTGGCAGAGGTCGCTGGCAGAGAAATCAAAGCATCCCTACTTCTCAGAAACCCGGCGCTAGTTACACCTGAGAAAGAGACATCATTTATAATGCAGACTATGTGATTCTACAATGAAAACAAGACATCAGCACTTACCCAGTGATCCACAGTCACTACGGTCTTCCCTTCGCTCCCTCCTCATCCTCGCTCTGCGATTGGAAAACCAAACCTTCAGATGGAAGGTCAAGATCAGGTCAAACATCTAACACAAGCCTCTTTAAGTATGCCAACTCTGAAAGCATCTTCTTCATTTGACAAATGTTTATTTATGAGGAAAAAAAGCATTTGTTAATTGAAACTTAGAATCTGAATTGCCTTTATGGTGTCCTGTGGAAGGTTTGTCTCCTCAGACAGCTTTTCTCTGGTCAGCAGGTCAGGATAAAGCCCACGGATGAACTCTGAATGGCCAGAAATCAGAAGGGGAGATGTTGCAATGTCAGTATAATAGCTCACAGATGGCTCTGAGCAGACAGTGAGAGATTGAATTGACTGAAAGTGAATCACCTTTCTCTAACCTCTCACTCTGATTTGGTGTGAAAGCTGTTCTGTTGCGAGGAGAGGTGCCTCGCAGGGTTGTGTCCATTTGTTGATGAATTGTCTGAGCGGTTGTGTGTAAACTCCTGTGCTCATCCACTTCTGGGTGAAAGGAAGTGAACGGAGAAGGTTAGTAGACATATTTGTTTCAAGACCAATAGGATGAATGCATGTGGGACATTTTAGATGGGAAACTTAATCATCTTTATCATTATGGGCATATTCTTCTATTAGTAAACATAAAGTTCATCTAACCTAAACTGTGCAGTATAAGTAAAACAATAAAGTCTTCTTTTTGGTCCAAAGTCCAAAATTTGGTGGTAGATTTGGTGTTTTTTTTCACTATACCATTAAAAAGTTTGGGGTTAGTACGGTTTTTTTTTTTTTTTTTTTTTTTTTAAAGAAATGTATACTTTTATTAAGAAATAATGTATTAAAATGATCAAAAATGACAGTAAAGACATTTATAATGTTGTAAAAGATGTCACTTTCAAACAAATGCTGTTCTTTTGAAATTTATATTCATCAAAGAATCCTGAAAAATAAAATGTATATTGGTTTCCACAAAACAATTAAGCAGCACCACTATTTTCATCATTGATAATTATAAGAAAAGTTTATTGGGCTTCTCACGGCAATTCGTACGAATTCTACGAGGTGGCTAATTCGTACGAATTCATACGACCTCACTCGTACGAATTCGTACGATTTTAGCTAAATCGTACTTATTTTACGAATTGCCAATTCGTATGAATTCATACGAATGACCTGCCCTGACCCCGCCCCTAAACCTACCCATCACGTGGGTTTAGAGACAAATCGTACGAATTCGTACGACCTCACTCGTACGAATTTGTACGAATTGGTCGTGAGATAGCGTTGAATCAGCATATAAGAATGATTTCTGAAGGATCGTGTGATACTAAAGACTGGAGTAATGATGCTAAAATTGGGCTTTATTTATTAGGAATAAATTACATTTTAAAATATATTAAAGTAGAAAACTATTATTTTAAATTGTAATAATATTTCACAATATTACTATTTTTACTGTATTTTTAATCAAATAAGTGCATCCTTGGTGAGCATCTTTCAAAAACATAAAAAAAAATCTTCATTTTTTGAAGCTATAATATCAGAACACAGACAGTAACAGGTTAAAATGGCATTGTGCCATTTGGAGCAACATGGACAATCAGATGACATTTTAAAACTACAGCAGTGACAAGTGTCTCGCTTCACCTGTGTTCACCCTAGTATTTGAATTATGAATGAAATAGATTACCTGTGTAAATGTGTTTGACACTTGGATATGCACTGCCCATCATGTCCACATCTAGATGAATCTTCTTAAGAATCCGGTTTATGGATGACACCTGATGGACATCATTGATTCGTTGAGTCATATTTCCCCCCAAAAGGTTCTTTATAGTAGAAAATGGCTCTTTAGATTATTAAAATGTTCTTCGAGTTATTTTAAGAACTGTTCACCAAAAAGTTCTTTGGGGAAGCAAAAAAAAAAAAAAAAAAAAAAAAAAAAAAAAAAAAGGGTCTTCACTGCAAAAACCTATTTATTTCATTTCTATGCAGACATTGGCCTACACGGAAAACCTCTATAAGTGTTGTAACCTACACTGGGGACTGTATCTCCTCTGCAGACTCGATCTGTCGCCAGTTTTTGTCGGATCTCCCAGGCGAACAGTGTGGGGTTCTGCCGCTTGTGCTGCGCTATGATGGAGATGACGTCAGGAGTCAGGAGTCTGGGTCTGCTGCCTCCCGTTGTTTTGGGACCAATGGCCCCTGTGCGCTGAAACCTGCCCAAAATCTTACTAACGCAGCCGTTGGAGACCTGACAGAGCACAGGGTTACTCCCGCATGTAGATATTGACATAAACACATGGTAAAGGTGAGAATTTGACTCAATACCTTGAGTATTTTGGAGATCTCACACGGTCTCACGCCCTCGGTCGCGAGCTCAACCATCAATCTCCGTTTACAGACGGGCAGAGGACGACCGTTCAGAAACACACCGCCCAGCTGATTCACACTCCCTTCTTCTCCTGACACATATATCCATAGATAAAGCTTCATTACTGGGAGGTTTGCGCATTTATAATGCAGTGGAATTTCTTCCAAAATCAGCTGAACAACTTGAAAAGTTAATGTTAGAGTTTAGGTAAATTTATGGTTGGTTCTGCTTTAATGTGAACCATCAGAGATGCTTTGCCACTCATGGACAATCAGCACGGGTCTAGTTTTCTGCGCCTTTGCTGAATAAATGTGGCTATATAGAGTTTCATAATTATTATCCATTTAATTGTGTGCTCCATATAGGCTGTTGGAGTTCTCAGAGTTTCAAATCAATTTCTTCATCCGTAAAAGTGGCAGAAAAGGTTAAATGAACAACATGTTATTACGTTGGCACAACTGATTTTACTCAGTTACTCAGGAGTTGAAAATCTTTGGAATAACTGTAACGATTAAATGCCGACCTTCATTTCCCAGAACAGAGTTTGCGCTGCACATCCCCAATGGGCACCTGGTAGCCTTGCCAAAAAAAAAAAAAAAAAGTATTTTAGTAAACATTTAATGCTTTAAATTAGCCTGAAATCTAATGCGGGAAGAAAACTACAATGAAAGGGTAATAATATTCTTACAGTGAAGACGGTCTTTTTCTGTGCTGTTCTTCTCGAAGGAGATGCGTCCTTGCGCGTGGACCCCTCACTGCCCCCGCGCGCGACTTCTTATATAGCTAACCTAGTGTCCTTATCAAGATGACGTACTGTGCACATATGGAAAAAAAAGGTAAATATAGACGCTCGATGGTGACAATGTAGTCAACAGGGTTCACACTGTAGAAAAAGCATTTTTCTGCCAGGACATTATGCATTAATTGTACGGACATTTCAGTTAACCCTGAAGCACAACGCACTGCAGTGCAAAATTCAAAAAACACCTGTAAAAAAAAAAAAAACATCAATACATAAAAATCCTTCATATTAATAAAATTCGTTGTGCCCTATTCATTTTTTAACGGATTTTTAAAACCATATTCATAAGAGAGGCTTATCCCTAAAATCAAAAAGGGGATAGTGTTGGAATAACACTGATGTAAAAGCACCTAGTTGTAAGTCTAAACTTGACATAAACTGTAAACTTGTCTCTCAAATCTGATTGGTTGATTGGAATGTTGTTCCACAAAATCTGTCACTGGGATGGTTCTAATATGTACCATTTAGGTACTAATATGTAGACTTTTGAGGTAGGCTTTGCACTCTAGATATAAATATGTAGGCCTATACCTTTGCTATCCTAAAATGGACAGCTTTTGTACCTTTATTTCTGAGAGTGAAGGATTGCAACACCGTTTTTGTAATGTTTAGAGTTTAGAGCATATAAGCGCGTATTTGACGCTAAAAGTGTTGTTTGGCGAAACCCGTCCATTCACTTCAATGATGTTTGCGCGCTTTCCATTCCATACTGAATGTAGTCATTAGTTTGAAAGTATTTTAGATAATACTGTGGCACTCAGAGGCGATAGTGCCAAAGATGAACCTGAACAGATTACGCCCAGAAAAACAATCTTCAAAAAAATAATCAACTAAACTAAAAACAGTGGCCCCTAAAATATCATTGTGTAATTGGCACTGTGTGCACCAATGGGACATATGCAGTGGTTAGACTTACAGGTTCCCTGCGCACATGTGAGGCGCACGAATATAGAGAAAGTAGGTAGCCCAAAGTATTTATTTTACTTAGAAGATGTGTTCATTTAGAAAAGCATCGCTTGCATGCTTAATGAGTTTGAAGGATCGCCTTTGCTGAGCGAATAGAGAGCACCAAGTGTGTGAAGTGTCTGATTTCAGCACCAGCCCGCGCTGAACAGGTCCCATGATGTTCTGAATGAGCGAATGAAAGCAGTGCTCGCCCACATATGAAAGTAGTCAGCTTCCAAACGATAATTCTGAAATGTTATACTCATTTATGTGCCCACAAGCCCTATTGTACTACTGTGCTTCTCAAACGACTGGAGATTGAGGCTCTCCGGCTGTCACGTGACTGACGCATCTTTCATCCTTCCACGCGACGACTGTAGCTACATGTTAATCAGATTTAGTTCTTTTAAAGCAAACATTTGAAAGCCTGCTCCAAAGACGACTGCCATATGGTAAAGTGCTTTTGATAAATCATAAATCCATCATGGAGCCCCTTTTATTACATTTTCTTTCAAGCATGAACAAATAGAGTCCGAGGGGCAAATGTGAACCAATTGTGGTTTTATTTATAAAAATCGAGAGTTGAAAACCCTCCCAGATGTCCCTTGTCTGGCCAGCAGATAAAATGTGTTGTAAACGTTTCAAAGGAAATATTTGGAGAGCAAATATTAGCGCGAGAGTATCCACACAAGCCTCATCTTTGGTCCTGCTCAATGACTAATTGGGCATCATTAGGTAAATCCACACAGATCGAAGATTGTGGAAATAAGGTTGGATTTTAAAATGCCATATGGTGCAAATTACATATTAACCACCCCTTACAGCATAATAATATCTGCAGGACTGAACGATGCACATATAAACGCGACGACCGGTTTGAACGCCAACATCTCCTTGCCAACGAGACGAAAAGACAAATAACATATTTATGTATTACTTCAGAGAGCTCTGCGTTCTTTTTTACTCGTTTTGTTAAACGAAAATAGATAATTAAATGAGTTAAAGTTTCAAAAATGAGATAAAAAAGGAAGAAGCCCTCTCTGTGCGCAAATCTGTCTGGCACTTTGGGGATGTTTTCAATTTGAACATTTAAATCAATACGATTTTGATATGTTCGCGTATCTTGTGCAATCAGAAATCATGAAAGCCACACTAACGATTCATCTTTCCATGTTGTGCTCTGAATTATAGCACTTAAAGTCTGATATGGCACCCGCGTAAATGTGTACATGGAGCTCTCCAAACGCGCACACGAGTGTGCCATTCAAATATCAAATTAAATACTGCGGATGCATCTTTAAAATGAAGAGAACATAAAAACTTTTTTGACACTAGGTTTAAAATCAAGGAAACCATGGCCTCTTTTTTTATTTTTATTTTTCACTGTTCGCACCAAAGCTTATGGGTAGCTTACACCTGAGAAAGTGCACTTATGTGCCAATGCAAAAATTCAGGTAAGTATCTAATCTTTTACATTTTCTCCCCAACTGTGTAATTTAATTGCAGCTGTCCACAAAGCTATACACCACCTTATCGTAGATCCCATTACAACTTAGTGGTAGACCACTGATATACTTTAAAATGAACACTAATATAAAGCTAATCAGGGTTTGGAATTAAACCCGCCAAATGCGGATAATAATCAACTGTGGCGGGTAACGCTGTCAAATCACTAGCCAATTTGGCGGGTTACTTATTATTTTTTTCTCACTTTGATGAGTCTCTCGCAAAGAGTGTGTGTTCCCTGAGTAGCCACAATTTGAATGGAGAATTTAAATGAATAACCGAATGAATAATCCGTTAATCAAATAGTTGTTTGCTGTTGCTTAAATTTTAGTTGATATTTTAAAATATTAAAAAGTGAATTTAAATAAATTAACAGTATATTGTTAATCCTGTGCTAGAAATTATCTTTCCTGATATTGGAACCTATATGTGTAGGCATATATGAATTAATGAAATTTCTATGAATAATATACATTTTCTTATTGAGATTTCCGTAGCCTATTTGTAATTTTTCCATAATGCTTTTTAAAAATTGGTGATATTGTGTTTGGCATGCATAAAGTATGGTGAATATAGGCTTCTTCTTTTTTTAGGCCTAACACGTGTCCCAGATTACAAAGTTACCTGTCCCATATTAACAAATTCAGGCAGAATTATTGTTTTGTTTTTTTTGGCCAAAAAACACTAATAGGTGTGGCATGTCTCCTCTGGGTATAATATCTACATTCTTTCTTCTGGTGTGATTAGAAAACATATTAGGGATTTCAAAAAAGTCTAATGTGTTGAAAGTCTAATAGATATAGAAATAAATCGCAGAAGTCAAAACTGCAAAACATGTCCCAGATTACCCGAATTCAAATAATAAGATCATTTTGGTGCAGGGCAGCACGCGCATTTCTATTTGTTCCAGCAGAACGATTCCAATGCATATATCTACTTCTATTCTAACATAAGTTCAATATGATCTACTTAATCAATAGAAAAGAGGTCTATGTCAACATGTCTCACTTCATTCTAAAGAAATGGAGAAGTGTAATATGAGTTATGAGTCAATGCAATATTTGTCAAATGGTGTCATCTAGTGGCCAGTAAGTTCTTCCGCAGCATTATTGTCTAACAGGGGGTCCATAGATTAATTGATCTCTCATCTCAATATGGAGTCTTTTAATTAATGTCAGAACATGTGTGTCATATTTTGACAGTTATGGTGCATGCACAATGAAACCCGTCGAATTACAAACGAACGTAAAATCATAGCCTATAAGTGCTTTCAGTTTCGGTATAGCAGGCTATCACCACACTCTAAAAAATGCTGGGTTGTTTTAACCCAATTTGAGTCAAATATGGACAAACCCAAACGTTGGGTTAAACATGTAATTAAAATTTTTAGAGTGCACCACGGCTTATTCAACAGGAATTTGAATTTGAATGGTACACTCTCTATAAATCAATTCCAAAATGCAGGTATTTGCGGGGAGGCCGTAGATTAAATTACACAATTAACAAATTAACAATGGACAAATCTTGTATTTTTGTGTTTTCACATGTTTTAGGGACTGACAGTAATTCATTTGTTTCTCTTTCTTTTTAAATTAATACCGATATCCTAAAAACTAATGTTCGTTTTAAGGCTCTATTGTGTTATAACAGTTGATTTTATTGAACAATTTCAATTTACAAACTCAAGGAAAATTAAATTACACATGAAAATATAACAAATAGACCCATACAGGCTTCTATACATGATCTCTCAACCAATGATCTCTCAATCTGCCTCCAACCATATTGCACAGAGAAAAGTATTTGTATAAATCAATAAATATTGAAAATAAATACGTGTGCAAATAAATAAATAAAAATAAGTAAATGCATAAATAAATGCATAAACGAACAAACAAAACAAACAAACAAAACAAACAAACAAACAAACAAACAAACAAATATAAATAAATAAATAAATAAATAAATAAACAAACAAACAAATAAATAAATAGTTAGATAGATAGATAGATAGATAGATAGATAGATAGATAGATAGATAGATAGATAGATAGATAGATAGATAGATAGATAAATAAATAAAGTTAGGTCCATAATAAATAAAGGGAAAAAAAATAATACAAAAATAAATTAAGGATTCAATTTCATTACATTACCATTTATTCTATAAAGTAGCCTAGTTTCTTTCTTTCTTTCTTTCTTTCTTTCTTTCTTTCTTTCTTTCTTTCTTTCTTTCTTTCTTTCTTTCTTATTTAAAGCTCCAGTAATATATCTATCGTTGGTGACTGTATGCTTACTCATGAAAAATATGCGCCAATATAAAGATAATAAAAGAAACAGTAGCAAAGTAAAAAAAAAGTAAATAAAAGCAAATAAATAAATAGTTATAGTAGCAAAGTAAATAAAATAAGTAATAATAATAATAAAACATAAATTAATAAATATCAAATTGGTGTGTGTGTTGTGAATGTGAATATGTGTAGTGTGCACACGTATTTTTTAAATCTGTGCTGACGTGTCGCACCTCCCCACTCACCGGATGTCATCACTCGTGGCTCTAACGTCACAACCAAATCGCCCCATTCAGAGCGCGAGTGTGACGCTGTGACCGAGGAAGTGCAACATTTCGACGTGTACATCCCAACGCTGTGCTTCCGGTTAAGCAAAGCGTGATCAGTCGTGCTCAGTCTCTCTTCTTCCCTTTCTCGGCTCACAGTAGAGGCGTCTCATAGGACTCTCCCGGTTCCTTTACCTCTCTCTTTCTTCCCTCCCTAACGGAATACTCATCCAGCTCAGCGGACATGGCATCTGCAGTACAGGCACAAGTTCAGTCCAACCCAACTTCAGCCCCGCAGCTGCAGAGGGGAATAGTGAAGATGGTAGGAGAGCACACGGGGCACAAGTGTTGGTCTAGGGGGGTCTGGTGATAGCAAAGACTTTAAAAGTTCAGGTCTTTCATGTCAGTCATGTATTATGCAGCCTGTTGGTTTTCCACGAGTTCTCTTGAGTTTTGGCGAGTCTTCAAGTTGTTTCCACGATCAGCAGAGATTGACAGAAGTTGAGCGGTCTTCAGCTGTGATCCAGATGGCCAACGTTATATTCAAAGTGTCCTTTGACGGCTTTTATTTGCTGTTATAAACGAAGCCTAACATTGTTATATACCAGTCGCTAAGTCTAAATATTTTGCAGCTACAGCTCAATGTTTGCAAAGAGGCACATATTTCATAACAAACTCTTGGTAGTTTGTTAAACAGCTGTCTTGTATCAAAGCTGAGCTTTTTAAACAGTTCTAGAGTTTATCTGAACGCAAAATCTAGATTTGTGGGTTGCATTTGATAGTTAACGGATTTTGACTCATGCTAGTGACTCGAAACTTTTGAATCGGTTCACAAAAAGATTCATTTTACGGATTCGTCCAGGTTGCACCTCCAGGAGGTGGCGCCACGAGAGTGTTGTATGCGTTACGAGAGAGTCTATTGAATCATTCACTTGCTCAACCGATTCGGTGATGTCGTGAATGAGTTTTAACAATATTATTATTTTTTTTTCCCCAAATGACAACAAAGCAGCTTTATTTTTTCATTCATCCTCCAACTGCAGGGTTTGAATTTGTTTGATAACATATAGAAAATAATGTGAGAGACTTATTTGTTTGTGGTCAAAAGTCATTTTTACACATTCCCAATAGTTCTCAAAAACAGTTTTTGAATGCACTTGTCCATGCAGTTGAATGAGAACGAATGAATCGATTAAAAGATTCGTTCAAAAACACTTATTCTCTGCCGAATCAAACACTGTCATAGTCGTAAATCTGGAATCAACACTATGATTAGTGTTACTAACACTGATCTACATGTCATTCTATATAGATGAGTGGTTACTACACTTTAATTTGAACTTAAGGTCAAAGTTAAGATTTCTTCTGTCAGTCTTGCGTGTGAGATCTCGTGTGTGTTTCGCTCGAGTTTCGCTGTGAAATTCTCGTCGAGTTTCGCTCGCGTGTTACAGAGTTTCTGTGTTGTTACAGACTCATTGAGCTCCTCATGACTTGACCAGGCGAGGCGCTGCAGTTTTGGACTGTTTACTTTTTATCTGCTCTGGTCAATGAAGGGGTAGCAGATAGGAGAAACTGACACGTAGGTTTTCCAAGGAAAAACACATGGCGAAAACGTGAGGTAACCCAGAAGTAGAAACTCTTTATTCAACCTAATTATCCGTGAAATTAGCTTTTTTTGTTTTAATGTTTTCATTTGTTATTATAGCCTCTCTTTAGGAGGATAAAACTGCCACAAAATGTATCTGGTATCCATAGTTTTCACCATTGTTACTACATTAAAACTATATTTGGGGCAAAAACCGGTTCATGTTTCTGTAAACAAATATTATTTAAATAAACAAAACATTTAAATATGTCTTTGTTGTTGATGTCTTGTGCATCATTTATCGCTATTTGATGCTGATTTTACAGATACATTTCATTATTATTTAAATTAAGAATCAATTGATTCAGCTGGATGCTTTACGTCAATATAACCAATTCCAGAGGGCTAATATAGGCCCTTAATAAAGTTCATTTCTGGCACTTGGTTGAAATGGTTACCGTGATAAATTATTGTAAGTGAAATGTCACGGCCTGTCTTGTGTAGCTTTGATTTTAGCCTAAACATCAAATAACACTTTTCAAAGAACTTCCCACTCTTGCTCAACTCCTTGTTTAACCAGAGCGTGGTGGATTTGGGAAATTCATGGATATTTTCCGAATCTGTCTGTGGTGACAGAGGCCTGTGTATGCTTCCATACAGCCGGTAATTAGACAGGCGCTCTGCTCTCAGGGCCTCTCTAGAGGAAAAAACTCTCTCTCGGTTTGGCCTCCGCTTTCTTGATTTATTAGAGATTTATTAGAGTTTTAATAAGTTTAAGTAAAGCCCAGAACACCACTGGGTTGCACAATCATCATTGATGCTATCAACCAGTGTTTGTGACATGTGGCTTTGAGTTTGAATCAATGTGAGCAGGACAATAACTTAGATATTCTCAAATTCTGACAAATATTACATTGAAAGATTCTATGTAAATGTTATTATTACTGTTATTACTATTGGTATACGTGGGCAGATTTTGTAAATTGATTGTTTTTTAAGAAAAATTGTACAATTTTGAATTCATGATAATCAGAATTTTTAAATTGAAATAATGTTGATTGCCATGAATATAGCCATTGCTGCTGATATGGCGTTAAATCATAAATAAATAGATATTCTCAAACGGGACATGGTATGATATCTCTATTGGGTGTTTGAGGATCAAAGATTGAGACAGAATCAATGTGATCTTTAGTCAATTAATGTAATCATTTCGTAATGGTGCAGATGTGTCTCAGGAGTTTGGAGGAACGCCAGTGATCTAATAACTGATTGGATAAGCAACTGTCAGATATCTGTAACAACTGTTTCAGCATAAAGTAAGCATGACGAGGCTTGTAAACATCAGTGCTGTAAATACCTCACACAGATCAGAGATCAAGCGCTGATTCAAATGCTAACGTGAATACACAAGTGGTCGTTGGTCTCATTTGTTTGAAGTATTTGTTTAGCTGCTGCTAAAGCTGAGACGTCATGTTGTGATTATCACGGTGGTGATTGTTTTACTGATTTTATCTTTGTTTTGTGGGTGTAATGGTTGTTCAACTGTTGGCCAAACACAAACGAGCAGGCCCTACAGGAATCATGATCAGATCCCTCAGGTGTTCAGTGTTTGACTTGCGGATTGATTGTTTGTATCATGCACTGCCAATGCACAATTACAACTCATCATCATTGACATGTCTGGAATGATCAACTAATTATGAAACATTATATGTGCGCTCACATTGATTTGTTTCCTCGCAGGTCTTGTCTGGTTGTGCTGTCATTGTAAGGGGTCAGCCACGAGGAGGACCACCTCCAGAACGGCAGATCAACCTGAGTAACATCCGAGCCGGAGCTCTGGCCCGTCGCGCAGTTCAGGCCCAACCAGACACCAAGGACACACCGGATGAGGTAAACATCAGCCCTGCACACAGCTGCTCTGTCTGGCCCTTGGGTTTTTTTAGTTTTAACGTGTTGATTCATAGTCATTTTCTTATTTTTGTTCTTCTCATAGTGAAGTTTTGTATATAAAGTAAACCAAATAATTTCCCCCCCCAGTATGCTAATTTATTAGCTATGTTTTCTACACAAAATAAAAACTTTTATATAAAAAAAATAAAACAACCTTTCCATACATTTTCAATAGCACCAAAACAAACAAACAAAACAAACAATCACAGCGTTGTGGGAAATTGATGTGAAATTAAAGCCGCTTTGGCTCTTTTTATTCAGGTTTTGACTATTTAATAACAAATAGTTTGAGAATTATTTGAGGCAAAGTCACATTACTTTTAATACTATTAAATACTATTTAATACTACTATTTAATACAGGTGTTTAGATTACTTAAGATTACTTACAAGTCATTTCTTTTACAAATAAGTGAAATAGAATTCCAAAAATATAATTTTTCTATTAAAGGTTGTATCAGCGATTTCAGGCCCAAAAAAGGCCCAAACATAAATGTGACCCTGGACCACAAAACCAGTCTTATGGGTCATTTTTTTAAAATTGAGATTTATACATCATATGAAAGCTGAATACATAATCTTTCCATTGATGTATGGTTTGTTAGGATAGGACAATATTTGGCCGAGATACAACTATTTGAAAATCTGGAATCTGAGGGTACAGAAAAATCGAAATATTGAGAAAATCGCCTTTAAAATTCTCCATTTCTATTGGCTATTGTGCTGCATCCACTCACAAAAATAAATGTTTTATATATTTAACGTGGGAAATTTACAAAATATCTTCATGGAACATGATCTTTACTTAATATCCTAATGATTTTTGGCATAAAAGAAAAATCTATAATTTTGACCCATACAATGTTTTGTTGGCTATTGCCACAAATATACCCGTGCAACAAAAGACTGGTTTTGTGATCCAGGGTCACAAATGATCACATTCATCTAATCTTTCCTAACGATCCGCTAGCTGCCCGCCCCATAAGCATGCCGTCAAAAAAACGCGCCTAGGCTCTGAGATCTGCACACAAAAACAATTGGGTTCACCAACCAATCAAAACCAAATAAATAAATAGTGTTCCAACCAATCACCGACAGGGGGTGGGTGTTGTGAGGTTTTGCGCTCGTGTTCTCTGACTTCGCGTGCAGCCGTGCACGAGCACAAAACCTCACAACACCCCCACCCCCTGTCGGATCGTTAGGAAAGATTAGATGAATGTGATCATTTATGTTTGGGCCTTTTTTGGGCCTGAAATCGCTGATACAACCTTTAATCTATTAGTCTGCTAAATGCATTTCTCTTTTGACATGCCATATTTTTGTCCCATGTTATGGTTATCACTATATCAATCATAGCAATTTCAAGAGTAAATTCCACATTTAAATGTAGATGTCACTTCCGAAATTTTGCAGCATGTAATTGGCCATCGGTCCTCTTTACTGCGTGAAAAACTAAAGTTTTATTCAATTGATTATAAAAAGCCTCAAAAGCACGCAATGACAGCTTCCTTGATAATCATTAAAAACCTGTCCCTCATCTCAGTTCATCACAATCTCACACAGTTCCGTTAAAATAAATGAAGCTGACTGCACTTCACAATGACTCTCTTACTTGCATCGTTTCTACACTTTATTTGCTATAATGAGAGGATTTGTGATTTGCCAACAAACTCGCGTCTTGAGCAGTGAGTGAATTCTGACTAAATCATCAAACATCTCTGATTGGCCATTGCATTCAAGAGATCAACTAACATGTCTGTGATTGGCTACATTTCTCACTACTGCAAACACACGTAAATAAAAACATTTGCCGTTCTCTAAAGTGCAAACACAAATACACACTAGAGCTTTTGGCCAATCTGTTTTGCTGAAATTATATTACAAGCCCCTTAATTCAGTTTTGCCAGCACAGGAATAAAGCACATTCTAACATGCATTAAATTAGAAGACAGTTATTTTAAAATGTACAAATATTTCACAATATTATTGTTTTTACTGAATTTGAGCAAATAAATGCAACCCTCATTAGTCTCACTGACCCCAGACTTTTAAACAAAAGGGTGTGTGCAGATTGTCAAACTAAGAACGCGCATCAGACGAGTGTTTGTTTGCTTGGTATTTGTCACTTGGTATTTCCAACCAATGTATTTAATGCATATATATATATAAGCCAATTAATTGTGTTGTGCATAAAATCACTGTAGTTCATGGCATCTTGTGAGATTTTTCCTTAGTAAGTCCATTGTGTTTTTAATCCTTTAATTCTACACCTCATTATACATAAAAAATGTCTGCAGGTCATTTATACGGTTTTGTTAAAACATTTTCAGTCCCGCTAGAGTGAATAGCGACTCTTTAGTTGCTAATGCACATCCTCCAGTGCTGTATGGCTGTAAATAGCTTTGTGTGTTCTTTGCAGCCATGGGCTTTCCAGGCACGAGAGTTCATGCGTAAAAAGGTAATCGGCAAAGAAGTCTGCTTCACCGTTGAGAATAAAACACCTCAAGGCAGAGAATACGGCATGGTGTACCTGGGAAAAGGTGAGTCGTGTGCTTGTTCACATGTGCTGATCTGAAGCGCATTCTGGGTCATGTTTTACTAAATTGTGAGAGCATTTGGCATACTTGAATTGGGCTGATGTGTTGACTTTAGTGTTGTTATAGTAACGCGTCTCTTCTGGGTTTGATCTCTCCAAAGACACATCAGGAGAAAATATCGCAGAGTCCCTGGTGGCCGAGGGTCTTGCAGCAGTTCGCAGAGAAGGCATCAGAGGAAACAAGTAAGAAACCTACGTATTTTCTTTCCCAAAGCGTCAAACAACTAGTGTCAGTACGGTTCTTGCACCTATTGTCAAAGCCTCCACAATGCCTGCTATGTTTTCCCCTTTGGCTGAGATCATTTTTGTTGTCACAGTGGTTTTATTGTAAAAACAGATTATTTGTCCTGCAGGGGGCAGTGTTTACCTTTAATGAAGTTACATTAGACACTCTCTTGATTTATCAAACGTTATTGCTTTTGATATTTCTCCATTTGATTTCTCACTCCCTCTTCTAGTCACATCTGCTCTTTACATGTCTCTTCTATCTGCCCTTCTCCCTCTGGCTAGCAGCGATGTAATATTGTCCTAAGCTTTTGGGACTTAATGATGCGTATGCAGGCCACTCTGTGAAATGGCCCTGAACAATTGCCAGTGGAATCGGTTTGCTTTAGCCTCATTTTCCCTGCAGGAGACAGTGGTGTTAGCCCCTCTGGTCTCTCCACAGCCCCTGAAAATCCTTCTCATTAGCCAGGCCTGCTGTGGCCCATCACAGCCCTCTGGATCGGCTATCATAATCTCCAAAGGAGTCGTGTTTAAACCTGGGCCGCGCTCTTCCCACCAGCTCTCAATTAGGCACAGCTGAGCTGGGATGGATGCCCACTCCTCTCCCTCTGACACACTTTTAAAAAGATTAAAGAAAATAAAACTTTACAAGACAAAGACCGCTCAAGATGGCTGTGGAGATTTGGCAGCCTCTTATTTCTCGTAGTTAAAATTTATGTAGGCTTGGATAATTGGAGCTTTGATCTTGTCATTTAGTAGGCAGAAGGCGACTTTTCTTTGACATTTGCTCTACCGGGCTTTCCTGTTACTACATGAGTGAGTTTTAAATAAGAGTTGGGTATTAACATCTGTCCTGTGGATTGTCGTTTTGCATATCAGAAAAGGCTGGAAGACGAACCCAGATGTCTGGTTTGAATCTTGTGAGCTTTGTGTTTGTGTCCATTAGACGTGGCAGTATCCTAGACTCCCATGGGCCGCGGACAGTCTGTGTTGTAACCATTTGCACATAAAAATGGAAATGTTTTCACCAGGTCCAATGAAATTGCCTGGCTGCAATGCAACTTCCTGGAGATGGGGTTTACAGGTCTTTATCAGTCTGCCTGGAAACTAAATAGAGTTTGAAAGGAACTGGGCTGACTATTCTAACATATTAGATAAAGAACATGTCAATTATTTGCAACATTTTCCAGGTATTTGTCTTTTGATATTTAAAAGACATTCAGAATTGTTGGTGCTAAGCAAGTATGTATGATGAAATAAAGACTGTGTTGTTATTCCTACGCATATTTCATGATTTAAAGGTGGAGCGTGCAATCCAGTAAGCCATGTGTAACCGGTCCTACTTGACCCACTCCAAGCAGGATTCGAATTCGGCGTGGGAGGCAGCCGCGCTAACAAGGACGCTAATGCCTCTTGACTGAGGTTTACACACACAGCTCTTACCTGGGTGCGTTTCCCGAAAGCGTTGTTAGCCAACTATGGTTGCAAGATTCGTCCTTATCAGAATAGTTCAATGAGTCTGTGTTTTCCAAAACCATAGTTCCAAGGAACATTCGCACATTTGCAAACCTGTGGTTAGAAACATAGTTTCATGTTTGCAAGACATAAATCCTTATCTTAAACAAAATAAGCAAGCTGACATTTAGTACAATCTATAGCTTTTATTTTGAAAATATACAAATGTCATTTGTCTTTTAGTTTGTCAAGAGATTTAAAGCACTGTTTTTGAAGAGTGTGCATGTGTGTTCGTGCTCTAGTACGTAAAAATGAGCCTATGATTGAATCTGGAAATAAAGCAAAATGAGAATTAGTCCTCAGATGCCATATCTGTAAGTTATAGCAAAAAATCTAGCACTAATTCAATCTCAAATGGATTCATTAAAAGAAGTTATTACTCCATCACCTGTGTGACATTATTAACCAACATGGTTGAACGACATATTTGCGACAGCATGGTTTCGGGAAACAGTCGTGATTAACTACAGTAGTCAACATTTGAAGTGGATCAAAAAAGTTCATCAAAGTTGTCCTAAGACAAGAACGGGTATTGTTCAAAATTCATGTATAACTTCGATGAAAGGTTTTGATCCACTTCAAATGTTGACTACAGTAGTTGATTTCTTCAATGATGCATCATACTTTGGTAGTTAAGCAGCGAGTTGTTATTGTATGGGAAACGCACTCTAGGCTTACGTCCAATACACTCCTAAACCTCACTCTTATCCGGGTCACGGCACCAAATGTGACTGGTCCTACTCGACCTGCTCCGAGTGGGATTCGAACCGGGGTCTCTGACATGGGAGGTGGGCGCGCTAACAAGGACGCTAAAGACCACAGTTCTTACTGGCCAATTGTCCAATTGTATTATGATTATTCCTCCGGCAGTAACTTTAGCTTAGTTACTTCAGTTAAGTTAGTTTAATAGTTTAAAATTGGTGACAAAGGTATGCAGAGAGACGGCATTTCTTATTCATGTCCTGTATTAAGTGTAGGTGATTTTTCAGCAAGTTTCAAATCTCACATGCATTAAAATAATATCACTATAGAGAAGTGCCTATTACAAATTCAGCAAGCAAGCTCTTCAGTAGATCTGGTATATCTAAAAGGCACTTTGAATCTTGTCTCTTCATCTAGTTTCAGTAAGATATGAATATTGAAGATTAAATTATCATTGAATGTGTTTTATTATTCAATCTCTGCGATCTTGCCATCAAAACTCCCGTAATTCATCATTTGATTTCATAATTTGTTTGCTGTCTGAGCCAATACATTAAAGCAGGAGCTGATACATAATTGACAGGGCCTCTGGTCAAACTGGGTCTTTAATTAATTGACTTTCACCACCCACATTTTTTCGCCAGTAAAAAAAAAAACAGTTTTCATCATAGATTCTGATTCATCCCTCTCTCGTCCTTTCTGTCGGTCTGTCTTACCTCTTTAAGTCTGTTCATTATTAAGGCCAGCACTACTTGCATTGACAGAGCCTTATTAAAAAAACTGACGAGTGTCTGCCATGGTCAGACTGTTTAATTCCTCTTAAAGATAATGACGGCTTTTAGAACAACAGAGGAATTAATTGAAACATGTGTTGGCTTTTGATAATGAACAAACCCAATTGAAGAGCTTATCAAGGTCTCAGAAAGGTGCTGCTCTCTGTGAAAGACCTCTGCATCTGTTGCTCAGAGCATTGAAGTCCCAAGGGAAAAGAAAGGCAGACTAAAATGATCTTGTCTTATTTTTAGTTCTCCAAACTCTAGTGGTAAACTCTGTGGTCTGTAATTTGATATATACTGGACTTTGTGCACTTCTGTATGTTTCAGTCCAGAGCAGGCAAGACTGTGTGATTTGGAGGACCAAGCCAAGTCTGGTAAAAAGGGACTGTGGTCTGAGGGTGGAGGCTCACACACCGTTCGAGATTTGAAGTATACCATCGAGAACCCTCGCAACTTTGTAGACTCCCTCCACCAGAAACCAGTCAATGGTAAGCTTGGTTTGTGGATCACATATTTTGCTCTTGAAGGCCAGTACACACAAATGCTGGGGCAAACATCACAAGTGTTCAAGTTCCAATTTCATATTCATAAATGCAGATTTACTAATAAACTAATAAACTTGATTTTAATGAGTAAAGCAAGGTCATACATTGACATAATCATACAATCAAAGTAATTACAAGCATTACAAGTAATGCGAGTTAAGTAATCAGATTACTTTTGTACAAGTGACGAGTAAAGTAACTTATTACTTTTAAATTTACAACCAAATACTGAGTTACTTTTTTCAAACAAGTGAAGCAAGTTAATTTTTCTCTTTTATTGACTGACACCTTTCTTGTCCCCATGTTGAGAGAAACCAGAGAAAGTGCAGAAGTGTTGTCAGTGCTGTGTAAACATGATGGATATTGTAGTTCTAGATTAATTGTGAGCAATGCATTTACTCATCTCACTTGCACAAAAACAGATTCAGTATTCCTCAAACCTAATAAAAACTGTGAAATGCAGACTCAGAATATTATGAAAACCTGCAATTTAATGTTAAATTGCACAAATATACTTTATGCATTTAATCTCACTTTATTAACCAGTGTCTTTTCTGCTGACCTTTGATGATCCAATTCAACCATATGAATAAGCAAAAATGGCTTTAGTTAAACTTCATTTGTTTTTATTGCTTAAGAAAGAGTGTTAGACTTTCTTTCCTGCGTCTGCTCAATCCAAAAATTGCAGTCCAGCTGAAAGGTTTCTTTGAGCTGCGTTCTTTACTGTACAGGCATGAATTTGCATTTACTTCATTGCATTTGCTTATTCATTTCACTTTTGGTGTGAAAAAGCTGAAATTATTACTTTTTTTGGTTACACTTTATTTTAAGGTGTCATTGTTACAGTGTAATTATATATTTAAGTACTGAGTAATAGTAATTAACTGCATGTACTTACTATAGGGTTAGGGTAGGATTAGGATTTGGTTGAGGGTTAGTTGCATGTACTGTAATTATGCATAATTTACTGTTATTACTATGGTAAGTCCATGTAACATATGTAACAAGGACGCTGTAAAATAAAGTGTTACCCTTTTCTTTTTCTTTTTTTTTAATACTATAAAACAAGCAAGCCCAGCCCAGGTCAGAAAAAGTAATGCAAAATTAATGTAACACGTTACTTTTCATTAAAAGTAACTAACGCAATTAGTTACCTTTTTTAGGGAGTAACAATTTTGTAACGCATTACTTTTAAAAGTAACTTGCCCCAACATTGGGGACCACTATATCATAAAGACTTTGGGGAGTTTTGCACGTTGAGCTCCACCAGGCCCACCTTAGAATTATGGCAGTTTAGTGTTTCCTTCAGACAAAAGCTAAAATTGAACACACTAATAATGCTCTCTGGAGTGTCTCATTCTTCCAGATGCCCATTTTTTTTCCCTCTTCACAGCTCTGCACACAGCTCAATTCTCCTATTCAAACTGAATACTAACCCTGATGAGAGTTAACCTCCATTAGAGGGCTAGCCAGCTCGCTGCAAATGAAGAACTGAGTCATTAAATGCTATAGAAATGTGCACCATTTCCCCCCGCAGCTAACAAGCTTATTAGATGCTAATCAGAAGTCAAAGTTGCGACGTTGTTTGTAATAATGAATTTAAACACCCTTGGCCACATGACCCATTCCAGCGTGACTGTGATCCACCTTCTTAGTGAATTATTTCACGGCCCTCGCTGTGCAGTAATGCCAAGTGAGTTTTAAACATGCCAATTTGTTCTCTTCAAGTCAAGGCACCATGCAGAACTAGAGAGGCCTGTTTACATACTGTCAGCTTCCCACATGCCGTGACATCACATGAACTTTGTGTAGTGGGCAGACAATTTGAATAGGAAAAACAAAATTATAATCAACAATCAAATCATTAACATGCAGAATTGTCTTGGTTTTAACTATTAGAATAGTTCATAAAGGTGTTCTTTTTCAAATGTTTAGCCTACTTTTATTCTAAATTGATCAAAAGGACTTTTAAAATATTACAAATGTTACCTGAACTTTCTATTTTTCAAAAAAATCCTGATAAAATGTACCACGGTGTCAGCAAAAATGGTTATAATACTATATTATTTTCACAGTTATTGTGAAAACCATGTCATGCCATATCATATGAAGTTATTTTAAATTGTAATAATTCCAATATTACTGTTTTTCCTGGATTTTTTATCAAATAAATGCAGCCTTGGTAAACATAAGATACTCAAAAACGTTCAAAATGTATTACTGACTGTTCTGTAGTTTTCATTTTGTGCATAAAAGCAGCGGAAAAATGGGAGATTTAAAGTTTTGTCCTTCACTAACTTACTTTCTACCTTTTTCTTATACGCACAGCCATTATTGAACATGTGCGTGATGGCTGCATGGTTCGAGCGCTACTTCTGCCCGACCACTATCTGGTGACAGTCATGCTGTCTGGAGTCAAGGTGAGTTTCAATCCTTCTATATGTAATTCTATGAATAAGAGAGAACCAATTTCTTTAGGCAGAACCCCTGAGACCCAATATATCTCATGCTTTCATGATTTTCTCATTAGTTCTTCTCTATGTATCTCTTGATGGTTAGCCCTGAGAGATTCCCTCAAGGTTTTCTTTGACCAGACCTGTTCCATGAATTCAGTTGACCATCTTACTGCTTAATCTCACTAATCATGAAAAAAGGAACTCTAAAGTTGTGTTAAATTAAGTGTGTTAGTGGTAGAACTAGAATTTCCACTCAGTGGCTTTTCAAGAAAGGGTTTTCCTTCATTAAGTATGTTTGTATATTGTTTTCCGAGGTTTGTTTTTTAGTATGTCCCAATAGATTTCAGACAATGGATATTTTCTATAATGGATATGAAAAATCTGTGTCTCCAGTGCCCTACGTTTAAACGGGAGGCAGATGGCAGCGAGATCCCAGAGCCCTTTGCAGCAGAGGCAAAGTTCTTCACAGAGTCACGACTTCTTCAGAGAGATGTGCAGATCATTTTGGAGTCGTGCCCCAACCAGGTCATTCTGGGTACCATCCTGCATCCGGTATGAAGCCACGTCATCCAAGACCAACTTTCTGATTGATCTTTAATAACTTCAGTTGAACCCAAGCATAAACATTTTTGGGCATTCATATTTACGCTAGATCCAAAATCTTAAAGTGTGTGAGATGAACATCTTAGTGCAGGTTGGAAAACCATGCACGCAATGCAGAGAGAGGTTGTGGTTGTTTTTTTTGCTTTTGAGTACATGTTAGGCTTCAGTCTGTTGCTTTCAGAACAATACCTGATATAAATGCATCATTATCAATATTTTAAGGTTTCAACCAGCATACAGTTTTTAACATTCCACACACATTTGTGTATGCCTCAATGACAAAACTAAGTAATTAAGGGAAATGATGCATACCAATTCTGATACAGCAGCATAAGTAATACTAATTAAAATTAAGTAAATACTAAGTAAACATTGGTTCAAGTTCTTAAGCAATTGTTCAAGACAAGTCAGTTAGAACATTAAAAACATAGAATCATTACAAGCAAAGAACAAAATAAAGTAAACAATGCATGAGATACCTAACAACAATATAAGGCATTCAAGTAAACTTTTGAAAAATAGGTGAGATACTGGTACTTTTGGTATCCCTAGTGCGAATAATAATTTGAAATCCTGTGTTTGTGTGTGGTCGTTACAGAATGGGAACATCACAGAGCTGCTGTTGAAGGAAGGCTTTGCACGTTGTGTGGACTGGTCAATGGCTGTGTATACCCAGGGTGCTGAGAAACTCAGAGCAGCAGAACGGTCAGTGCTTCTGAGTCGGACAGTTGTCTGCCCTAGTTCGCTATACATTTCAAATACGCCTGACATTTCAGCTGCTGGATCAGACAGTGCTTTAGACTGTCTCAGGCTGCTCTTACTTCATGTTTCAGCAGAATAGTTTAGCAAATGTGGCAACTTATCACACAGCTGTTCAAGAACACCTGCCCTTATGCCCACCTGCTAGTTTACTGAAGCGTTAGACACAATCGCAATGAAATATGATATGAACATACAAGGTTGTGTCTTTATTCCAATTAAATGCGCACGGATGTCCTTTATGCAGTGCTTCATTTTGGTAAAATGGCTTATTTCTCTCTCTCTAAAACCCTGCAGTTCAGCGAAAGAGCGTAAAGTAAGAATCTGGAAAGACTATGTTGCTCCCACAGCCAATCTGGACCAGAAGGACAGGCAATTTGTAGCAAAGGTAAGTCTTTGTTCTCACTTAGTTTGAAAGTATTTCGGTTTCAATCTGTGCAACCTTAAAGGAGAACTCCGGTCAATTTTAACATTGAGCTCATTTTTTTGTAAATTTGGAGTGCTGTCAGTACAGAGAACAACGACAAAAATCGGTGTTGCCTACACCGTGTTATCCTCTTTTTAAAATTTGCACCCTGTTGACTTCAGTGGGGCAAGTTTTAAACCTGCTTTTAGCCTCTTAACATCCTTGATGTGTCATTACAAGTGCCCAGCCATGTGAGTGATTCCTTCAGAGTGAACACGGTGAATCTGACTGCAGTAGATGTGAAAGATATGAATAAAAAAGTTAATTCGGCCAGCGCTCATACCTGTATTTACATCCTGTTTTCGGTCTAAGTCCACAGTAGTCGATTGTCGAGTTCTCCACTGTTGCTTAGCTACCTATGATCACGCGCGTGAACTCGGCAATCGACTACTTTGGACTTAGACCGAAAACAGGAAATAAATACAGGTATGTGCGCTGGCCGAATTAACTTCATTTTTATTAATATCTTTCACATCTACTGCAGTCAGATTCACCCGTGTTCACTCTAAAGGAATCACTCACATGGCTGTGTACTTGTAATGACACATCAAGGATGTTAAGAGGCTAAAAGCAGGTTTAAAACTTGCCCCATTTAAGTCAACAGGGTGCAAATTTTAAAAAGAGGATAACACGGTGTAGGCAACACCGATTTTTGTCGTTGTTCTCTGTACTGACAGCACTCCAAATTTACAAAAAAATGAGCTCAATGTTAAAATTGACCGGAGTTCTCCTTTAATAGCGACAAACACAGACTCGTTATACAAGAACCAATGACACACATTTTTTTTGTCCAGATTTATTAATTAGTTTAAAATGCATGAAACCGAAACCAACAAAAAGCTCATTGAAAGCCCTACATTTTTCTTTTTCGATCCATTGCTTACACTCGGATGTAAGCCACAATATGGACGACATTTTCTGTTTCTACTTTGTTACATTGCTACATTAAAGGGTTAGTTCACCCAAAAATGAAAATTCTGTCATTAATTACTCGCCCTCATTTCATTCCAAACCCATAAGACTTCCGGTCATCTTCGGAACACTAATGAAGATCTTTTTAATGAAATCTGATCGAGATCTGTCCCTCCATTGACAGCTACGCAACTGACAATTTGACACTGCTTCATATAAAGTGATCGAGTCTCTTCAGAAAATCTGGACCAAACCGCTCAATTCATATGGATTAGTTTTGCAATCTCATTATCTCAACTTTTTGAAAAAAGTGGTAGTTGTGTAGCTGTCAATGGAGAGCACAAAACTGGCTCAGATTTTGATAAAAAATATCTTCACCATCAAAAAGATGAACGAAAGTCTTTGAAACAACATGAGGGGGTTTTCATTTTTGGGTGAACTATCCCTTAAAAATATTATGAGTAATTGAAAACAAAGTCATGTGGAGCAACCAACATGCAGATATGTTCAGAAAATTCCTATAGAACAGGAAGTGATCTCAGAGAGGAGCCCTGCAGACCCTCATGACTGTGTGTGAACGTCAATGCATTTCTTAAAATATCAAATAAATTGACATTTTAGTTTTTTTTACAAAGCAAGGTTAGATATAGTTGTAAAAAATTCAAATAAATTTAAACCTTAAAAAAAAGAAACTTAAGATATGTACATTCACAAGTATTCAGGTTAAAAGAAAAGTAATACTTTATGGCTACACATGATAAAGGTAAAAACAAGCCATTAGAAATCTGAACATTTCTAATCTGATTGTTACACTACTCATTTCTTATATAGATGATGTTGCAGTTCTGAACTTAAAGTTCTTCTCGCTGAAGGTCACTGAAACCTGTTGATCTAAAATCAGCCCTCGGACCCTCCAGCCAAACTCTTGATCTCTAGACTTAGACTTGTTTTGCTTAGAACGTCTATAAATAACATGAGGAGAAGTCTGCAGAGTTTAGGTCGACGCTTCCACTCTAGCAAAGCTTGACATTTCACCAGCTGAGACCCGACATGATAACAAATGACCGTCTCTACTCTGTCTGTTCTACAAACTCCTTTATTACAAGGCTCTGAAGAATATTTGAGCACCGCCGTCTCTTAAAGTGCTGAGTGCGGTTGACATACTCATCTCCCTGACGCCTTGTTCTCTATTGTGTCTGTCAGCGAGGCAGGCCTTTCAGGTCTCAGGTGTTTCATTTCATTTTGCATACTCTGTAAAGTCAGCCTTGGGCCGTCTCAGCGGTTCTGTTCAGCTGCAGTCTTCAGCGCTCCCCTGCTAAATTACCGCTGAATATCTGCTTTCGTGGCCCTGGAACAGAATGCTTGAAGAAAGATAAAAAGGCGTAATGATAACTATAAGGGTTATTTGCTTTTCTCAAGTTTTGACTTTTAGAAAAACAGTTGAGTCTGAAAGAGTCTCTAGATTGAACATGAAGTTGACCTGTTTTCTTTCTTAAACTACTGTTGCAAAAGTTTGAGGTGGGTAAGATTCTGAAATGACTTTGCTTTGCAAATGACATCTCTTGTGTCATGTAGGTGGCAAAAATAGTGTTAACTAACAATATTATTTTTAGGCTGCTGATCACATCTCACAATCTTATTCGAGTGGTGCAAGGATGACGTTAGAAACCCGGAAGACTAATTCGCAGCTGGTTCCTTCGAGATTTTCCTATGGGGTTTTACGATTTGTGTGTAAAATAAAGCCTGCGGTAAACAAAATTTGACTCTACTTTGATGTTTTGTTCTACAACTTAAATTACACATAACTATAGCGAACATTTTGAAGCATTTGAAAACGTAAGTTTCTAACAAGTTACTAGATAAGACATCTTGGGGTGTGCAGTGCGACAAAATGTCTAAGTGTTGTCAAGTTATGTTTACCACAAGCGTTATTTTACTCACAAATGAAACAAAAAAACCCATTATAAAACACCATAGGAAAATCTTAAAGGAACCAGCGGCGAATTAGACTTTCGGGTTCTAACGTCATTCCCGGGTTCTAATAATTTCCTTGAACATGAAACATGAAACCACATTCACAGCCCATTTAACCAGCATAATGCGATGCATTATGCTGGTTAAATGGGCTGTGAATGTGTTTTCTTGTTGACTTTAAAGAATAATTTGTAAGGTTACTGAAATTGCCACATCAGTAATGTTTGTTAACTTTGTTTAAACCGCTGCCGCCTGGACTTAATTGATATGTTGACACTGTTTGTTCTCTCCTAAGTCAGCAACTGTGCTTTTGCAGAAAGTTTCTTCGTTCTCCTTAAAGTAAGGTTGTTTCACTGAACTTCAAGACCTTTAAAATATTCATGCTTGGCCTTTGGTTATGTAAAGGTGTTGCTCTGCAATCTGCTTACAGAATTAGTTTCAAAATCCGCAGACACAAAAGTGTGTTTTTGCCTGAGTCAGAAAATACCAGAAGTAAAGAATAAAACATTTATATGAGCTTTAGCTTGCCTCAGATCTCTTTGAGCTGGGAGAGGAAGATATACTTTGAAAATGTGTATACGAGTGTGTATTTAGGAGAGTGTGTGAGAGAGAGAAACTCAATAGAAAAAGCTACTGACAAAGGCAGAATGGCAAGTATTTGTAAGCTGTTTCTGTGTCCTGGCACACAGGTCTAGCTGTTGTAATTGGCTTGCATTTCCTGGCCTTCAGATGATTTTTAGGAAGTTTAATAATAATGACAGTAATAGTATTAGTAATACTACTAATAATAGTATTATTATTCAGCAACACCAATAATAATATTTTTCTATTAGAAGAATTGTTACATTTCAGCTAAGGTTGCTTTGTTTTAATTCAATTGTAAACTTGAACCATATGTAGTTTTATTAAAAAAATATTTTCAGGCCGAAATAATACCATATATAATTTTTTACTTGGTATTACCATTGTTACTTAATCATACAATAAAGCTTCACTGTAAATAGCATGGTATATACACTACCGTTCAAAAGTTTGGGGTCAGTAAAATATATCGTTTTGTATGAGGATGCATTAAATTGATCAAAATTGACAGTAAATACTTTTTTAATGTTACAAAAGATTTCTATTTCAAATAAATGCTTTTTTGTTTCACTTTCTATTCATCAAAGAATCCTCAGAGTATCACAGTTTAAAAAAAAAAACATTTACCAGCAGAACAGTTTTTTAACATTAATAAGAAAAGTTTCTTGAGCAGCAAATCCTATTTCAGAATGATTTCTGAAGGATCATGTGACTGAAAAGTGGAGTAATGGTGCTGAAAATTCAGCGTTGCCATCACATGATTAAAAAAAAAAATGTATTAAAATAGAAGTTATTTTAAAGTGTAATATTTCACAATATTATGGTTTTACTGCCTTGATCAGCATAAGATATTTCTTTCAAAAACAGAAATAGCTTACCGACTCCAAACTTTTGAACACTAGTTTAATATGATAATCATTCAGTACTATGTCATGTTACTATGTCATGTATCAAAAGCACCATGACATTACCATGTTATATCATTACTATAGTACTAATTATTTTTTATTTTTTTTTTATGGTTGAAGATGTTAAGTAAATGAGCAGTATAGGCAAAATGCAGTACAGAAAAGCACTGAATACGTAAAAAAAAAAAAATTGTACCAAATATATATAAATTTAATGTTTACTGGGTGGGCACAACATCATACTCCTTATGATGTAGTTCTAGTGATGATCTGTAGGTGGCAGTGGCTCCCTGTCGTGTTCAATGGGCTGCAGTACCAGAGTGAGTCATGAATCTGCCCTGAAGATCTCTGTTGGCAGCTTGCGGTGAAGTGCCTTGCATGTGTGACTGCTAATGAAACGGCAAAAAATGTTCTCCTTACTGTTCCCAGTTCTGCTCAACTACTACCCCCCCCACTAATTTGCTCAGGTGACCTTGCTGATTTGGCACTGAGTGTGCTTAGGAATACATAAGCAGCACACATGCATAGACTGACATTCTCTGCTGTATCACTGCCGAGCCGAATGCTTCTGCAAGTGATCCGTTTAATTTCCACTCTGAAGATTCGGTTCAAAGCCTGACGATCTATCGGTCTGTGCCGTAATTCTGCTCATATCATTCTTCTTTCCTGTTGTTCCATGTCCCTCTGAAGACTGTAATTTTTGTCTTCATTTGCTCAGATCAGATAATGCATGTTTTTGAAGGCATTCCTCTGCTTTTTCAGGTCTGGTTATATATGATCCATTACCCCGTCATCTTCCACATCACTGACTCCTCTATTAAATAACTTGGAGTTGATGATCATATAAGATGACATCGGATATGATACACTCAGACGGGATTCTAAACATCAGAGCTTCTGTGACATTTGTCGTCTTGTGCGGATGGTCCACATATGTGATTGGATGCAGCCTGCACATGTAACGCATGCTTCCTCTCAGCTGTAATGTAACATGATTCTGTCCTAAAACCTGGATGTCAAAGGTAGCACATGCCAGTTTTAACCTGGGGAAATAGTCCAATTGCGATTTTTCTGAATTGTTGTTGTTATTGTTGTTATTATTTTGATTCATTGTGGCTTCTTTGGGATGGACCCCCTAGCATCATGGTGCCATCTTCAGTGCGTTCAAGCTTCACTCACTTTTTTTTTCCAAAATATCTTGTCCATATGGGCAATTTATTATTGTTTTTTATTATTTTTGTAGATCTTTTGCTAAACGTGCTCTAACACACTTCTAAGTGCTCAATTTAATCCTCTTCCTGTCCCTTTTCCTTTAAACAAAATGGACCGTTTCACTTCTCTCTCTCTCTCAGCTCTTTTATGTTCCCCATTGGCTCGCTTTCATTGTCTTGTGTGAGTGAAATGGTGAAGTAATGGTGGTAGGATGAGAGAATCAAAGAGAGGAGGGATGTTCTTTTGAAAACCGTGTGGGAGAAGTGTTTTGTTTGCAGCTGTTTGCTTTTGTGCCGCAGAAGGCTCGTGGTGGAGTACAGTAACGTTTCTCTGGCAACAAGTGAGTCTCTCCTGTCCTCCAAGCGGAGCTTGCTCGCCACCTCTCGTCCTTTTTTACACCTACTCGTGCGCTCTCTCGATAGCACTTCTGAATATTAGGGTGACTGACAAATATTTTACAAATAAACAGGCTGGGAAACAGTCTTTACAACTAAAAAATGAATAAAATGGGAACATCGACAGCTGCTGGCAGTTTGAGTGTGAAAAAGGTGGTAAATGTTACGAATGTAGTGCTTTAATTGCTGTAGATGTGCCTTTTTCAGTTTTGACTGGCAGTTGCTTTTAAGGTGTTTACACATCAAGCCAATCAATGGTCAGCCAATGTCAGGCTAGTTTCGGCCTAGATTTTGTAGCGTGTTCTTAAACTTTGGTACTATAGTCAGTTATTGGTAGCTTTTTGATCACACTGGTGAGAGAAAGCGCTCTGATTGGCTGTTCAGCTTAGCAAACAGAGTGTGAAGTCATATTACAACTGTTGCAGTGTCTGGAAACTTATGTGTGCTTGTGTGACCACGACTTTGCTCATCATCTTGTGGTTCCAAAATCGCAGTGTTCTCAATCCGTTTTTTTTTTTTGTCCCTTAAATAGTTAGCCATGTCTGTTGTGCTTCAAAATGGATAAAAACATCAAATATGGACAACAAAATATCAAATATGAGGTTAAAGGGATAGTTCGGCCAAAAATTATATTTAACCCATGATTTACTCACCCTCAAGCCGTTCGAGATGCATATGTCAATCTTTTTTCAGACGAACACATTCAGTTATTTTAGAAAATGTCTTAGATCTTTCAGTGGTTATAATGTGAAGCTATGGGGTCCACCTCCTTCAAGTCCCAAAATGTGCATGCATCCTTCACAAAAGTAATCCATCCGGCTCCAGGGGGATAAACGAAGGCCTTCTGAGGGTAATCCGTGCGGTTTTGTCGTAAAAATATACATATTTAAAACTTTATAAATGAAAATATCTTGCTTCCGGCAACGGTCGACGCGTGTTCACGGGAGATGGATGCCGGTGTATGACGTAGGACGTAGCGTAGGAAGCGTCGTGACGTAGAACGAAGTATAGCTAAATCAAACGCTACGTCCTACGCCGGCATCCATCTGCCGTGAACGCGCGTCGACCGTTGCCGGAAGCCAGTTATTTTCATTTATAAAGTTTTAAATATGTATATTTTTACGACAAAACCGCACGGATTACCCTCAGAAGGCCTTCGTTTATCCCCCTGGAGCCGGATGGATTACTTTTGTGAAGGATGCATGCACATTTTGGGACTTGAAGGAGGTTGAAGGTCATTGGTTCTTGAAAATAACAATGTCAAACTTGCGGCAAGTAAATTATGCCCGAATTTTCATTGGTAGCTTGACCTTCCTTTCTCTTTCTCTGCATTATTTAATTTTCTTTTTGCCCTCTTCTGTACAGGTCATGCAAGTCATGAACGCAGATGCCATCGTGGTGAAGCTGAACTCTGGGGAGTGCAAGACCATCCACCTGTCCAGCATCAGGCCCCCAAGGCTAGAAGGCGAGGTACGAGTTAATGCACGTCTGTCCTTGGATATCCCTGTCACTAAGGCCATTACTGAATCCACTGGGTGCCAGCAAAGTGCTGATGTGATGGTTTTCGCTCTCTCCTCCATTTCTTAAAAGCGCCGATCTCCTCCCTTCATGCATCTTTCACACTCAGATCTCAGAGCAATGTCTTTACTGGACACCAGGGGGAGCTAGAGAGACAGAAGCCCACCGGCCCTCCTCCCCTCCACTCGCTCTGACACACCAGTGCTGCACTGCAGCCAAAAGCCCTATAGATCTACTCCCATAATGAGCACACGCTCTCTCCGAATCTCTCTTCCTCATCTATTAATGTCATACGCGTCCTCTCAATCCAATGCAATTCTCAAATACTCACTTTTGATTCGCTAGATGTTAACAAATTAATATGGAAGCATCATTTTGCGGGGCTGCATATGCACACACATTTTTGTGGTCATCAAACGCTCAGAAATGTGCTTGTCTGTTTCTTATTCACGCACAAATAAGGCTGTTAATGAGAGTTGTGTAATGGGTGCTTTGCTAGGCTAAGTGTGTGCGTATCAGCAAGCTATATTTTCAACTAAAAGTGGTTTAAATTGGAGTGTGAAAATCCCGCTGCAATTAGCCACTCTCTTCCTGACCCCTGACCTCCTGCAATAAGACACGATGATTCAGCATGTTGATAAAAAAAAAAAAAAGCTTTGGTTTTGATTTAGCAAATTAAGACGTGTAGTTTATTAGGGAGGACTTTCGCACTAACGTTGCATGAACATTTTTGTTTTGGGTTCTTGTGCTTTTGATAGATGTGGCAATATGTTTGAAATCTTTAATGAAGTTTGTGATTATTTTTAAGGGAGGTTTTCAGAGAGTCGCAATTTGTCATGCACATGTAAACGAAGTGCTGGAATGCGGAGCAGAATGGGTCTGTATCTATGGATACGCGGCTGCGAGCTTTCGGATCACAGCGTGTTTCTATCCTGGCAGCTTAAAGATGGCTTTAATCAGATCAGAGATGATTACAAAACAATAAAGATTACGGATGTATTTAGATCTCATACGTGCTTCGGAGGCATGAGACGAACCAGAGAGCTTTTAAAAATGGATTTCTTTAGGTTTTGTAATATTTTGACAAGTACATTTTTCTCGAAAGAGAAACCTGGAAGCTTGATTTAGGCAGAGACAGAAATTGATCTTTTGGGTTAGGGTTAGGTTAGATTTATAGTATCTTCTGTCAACCATTTTAATGAGGTGATGTTAGGGCCATTTCAGACTGTTGCTTTCAGTTTTCAGCATTTCTGCTTTTATAATCTCTTTAAATGTGTTTGGTAAGGTAAAAATCACTATTGTCGGACGTAATGGGATAGTTAACCTAAACATTGGAATTGTGATTTACTCACCCACATGATGTTCTAAACCTGTATGACTTTCTTCTGTGGAACATACACTGATATTTTGAGAAATGTCTATTTTTGTTCAATGGTAACCAAACCACCTGCTTCAAAATATCTTGAAGTTGAAGGGGGTTTGAAGATGAATGTTAGTTTTAGGGCTTTGGAACAGCATGAGGTTGTGTAAAATTTTGAACTATCCCTTTAAGGTTAGAGATGTTATCAAACCCCTGACTAACAACTGCATAACAATGACCTGGCAAGTATCCACAACACTCATGCATCATGGCGAGTTTGGCACGGACAAAGCACCACAGAAAATGTAAATCCGGTTTAATTCCTGTCTTTTCGGTCTGCGGAAGGTAGATCAGATGGTAGTGAGCTAGTGTATTAAGCAGCATGATGTAATTACCATAATACCATGGTGACCAACCGGCAGTGTTTGGTTGCATGCATGTCTGTCTGACACCTATGGCATCTGCCTCACTTCACAGATAGTCGTGACTAAGCAGCATTTTGTGTCTCTTAACGAAACTAGTTTCAGACCAGCTTCCACAATGCCATAA
>NC_137125.1:40756772-40802889 GCF_949319135.1 Squalius cephalus
TTGCTATTATTATTATTGTTATTGACTGAATGATCCTATAGACCATTTAGGAGCAGACATCTCAGTTACGTGACTTGCAGCTAAGCACGCATTGTGGTGGAAAAACAGTGGTAACAAGTAGAGGAAAATGGGCGAAATCCATGGAATTAGAGGAAAAGGTTCTTGGTGTGCATTTGGATGTCAGAATCGGAATGCAAAAAAAGATAGAATTCCAACTTTCCAGATGAAACTGGACAAAATGCGTCTGATTGTTAAAGTCACGTATATGTAAATTTTACTCCTTCCAAAATGGTAAAAAATAAACACGCGAGAGCGTGTTATAACGGCTCCCAGTAGCCAGATACTACGGCACCACGCATCGCCACAGATATGGCCCGCCACAGAGGAGTAGCTGAGCATCTCTTCAGCAAGCTGAAGTATAATTTTAGAGAATTTGAGCACCTTTTTTCATAAAACTGCAGTTTAAATTGATCCTGTCTATCCACAAAGGAGGAAAAAACACACACCAAAAAGTTTCCTCAACGTTTTGTGCTATATTGTATTCTGAAGTTATACTACCTTAGCTTTGTGGAAATGTAAGTAATTTTCACTTGGGTTGGGTAGTGTGATTTTAAATAATGTCTATCGTTAGAAATTTGGCTATATCATTTATACATTGGTATGCAAATATATCCATGTAGCACAGTACTAGCTTCAGAGTAATAACGAAACATGCTTGAATGAGAAAATAAAGTCTGGGACATGCATGGTTAAAAATATTTAAGTGGAATAAGCAGCTAAAAATCATTTGATACAATGCACTTAAATGCATGCATGTTTTTGCATTGTACTTACATTGTAATGTAATTACATCTGTAATTAATTTCTGTTAATACACCTATAATTACACTGTTGATCCTTCCCTTACCTTTTAACCCACTCTTAAACCATACCACCAAACCTGCCCCTAACCTTACCTGTATCCCATCTCAATAGTAGCAAAAATGTTTTGCAGTACATGAATACAATAAGTACATATTTATTTGATGTAAGTACATGGTAGTTAAAGACACTTAATATAAATTGTGACAACAAAAATAATTCAGTGTATTAGATCCATGCATTAGTTCTTAAAGTGACAGCAGTCTAATTACAGGAAGTTATTTTGATTACATATTACAAAGGCACATGAATTTCTAAGAAATAATATGCACAGATAAATCATTTAGCCTACAATAAACACTGCAATATTCCATAAAAATATAAGAATTGTTCATTTTGATTTAATGGTGAATTTCATTTTTCTTATTGTTTTTTGATTGGCTTCTTAGTTTTTCTTATTAAAAATAAGAATAATCTTGTCATATATCGTTATCATGAAATAGTTTCTCATATCATGAAGTAAGACTTTGTTCTTATTGCCCACTCACTAATATTTGCATTAAAAAAAAAAATACGTCATTTGGTTACTACACTGAACACATGGCGTTTCGGCATTGTCGTCATCGCGACATGTTCGACTGGGTGAACTATCTCTTTGAGAGAAATGTGACTTCATGTGCCTTGCCTAATTTCTTTTCCTCGTTCATTTCCCCCCTTCCTCTCTTGGCCAGATGGAGGCTTATTTTTTGCGCCATGGCGAGCTATTTCCAGCTGCGTGGTGGTGTCAGCCGTTTTAGGAGCACTCACAAGGATGTGGAGGGGGAGGAGTTATGTCAGAGTAGCTCAATGAGTCATCCTCACTCCCACTGTATGTGTGTGTTAGGGGACTGCAGGGAAAATGTTGACATCTGGGTTTAAAGCCGAAGCCGCCATACCCCTGTCTTCTCTGCAGAAACAGCAATATACAATGTATCGGTCATTGAATGACTCTTCCGTGTCATTTGCTGTCATAGTGTGTTTGTGCTCTGAGTGCGTGTTTGAATGCCACATTGTGTCTTTTCATAGTGTGTGTGTGTGTATCTGCTGTGCCTGCATGTTGAAGGCATGTGTTTGTTTGTGTGTGTATGTGTGTCCTGTGGCCTCTGTCTGGGGTCACTGTATGGTTCCATGGCTCATCATACACATGGTTGGTTAGGCTCTTTCTTGCAGACGAGTCTGCTTTGCCTCAGGATCGCTTGACTCTTGGAATTCTAGCGAACTTCCTTCCAATCATTTGAGAGTAATGACCCATGGATGTTGTAAAACAAAATTATTATTTTTTTGTAATGGAATGTTCTGGGTTCAATACAACTCACATGGGTGCCCAAGGTCAGACATGAAGTACCACACACCTTAAAACATAATAAATAAATAAATAAATACTATAACCTGTTCTTTTGAACTTTGTATTCATCAAAGATTCCTGAAAAAAGACAAATTAGAATGGTTTCTGATTTCTAACTTGAGAACTTAATCTGTCATCACAGGAATAAATTACATTTTAAAATGTATTACATTTAGAAATCAGTTATTTTTATAAATTTTTACAATATTACTGTCTTGACTGCATTTTTGATCAAATGAATGCTACCGTTCAAAGGTTTGGGGTTAGAATTTATTTTTTATAGTTGCATGTTAAATTTTTAACAATATAATTGACAATGTATAATTTATTTGTGTAAATATAAGATCACCTCAATTGTTAGTTCTCCCCTTTTTGTGTCCCCTTTTCTGTGTCCTCCCTTTCTTTTTTTATGATTCTCTTTCTCCATGCGTCACTGTTGTTCGTCACTGATGATTTATTTTAAGAGGGCAATGTAATTTCAGTCTTAAATGCTGATTATTTTTCTAAGGCATCTCTGATGCAGCTGTGTGAGTTTAAATTGCTCATTGCGATTTCCGTGACTGATGCTGAGGGTCATAATACGCCAATTCTGACTGCCGTGCGTGACTTATGCACTTATGCGAGAGGCTGAAAGGTTTTCACTTCAGTTATGCTATTGACATATCAGTCTGTAAGCAGAATAGTGTGAAAATTTAGTTTACCCATTCAAATAATGATGTTTTATGTCCTCAACAACCTCTGTAGTCCCATTTAGCCAATTGTTAGCAACTGCCTTTAAAAGACAAATGAAAGCTTTTAAAAATCACAAGTGTGTATTACAGATGTATTTTATATTATATTTCAAACATTTAACCAAAAACCCATTTAAAAAAAAAACATTGACTAACTGGAAGTGCTTAAATGCTCACTCGTTTTTGGGTTTTGGCCTACAAAAATACGTCAGCCCTGCACCACTGTATTTGTTGAGGGTGTGATTGGTTGTTCCCTGAAGGTGGAGAGAGCTCTTCACTCACTCACTCTCTCTCTGCTTCAGAGTCCTTGGGCCATTTATCACCTGAAGATAATGAGATTGGCTAATGAGAAAAAGAGAGAGAGAATCAGGAATGAAAATGTGAGTGGTGCGTATAGGTACGAGACAAAGAAACCTTTGTATGTGAGAGAGGTGTGTGTGATTTTAAACATCAGGAGCTAAGGTGTATTGCACGACAAGCCTCTCTTAGATCTACTGAAATGGTGCTAGGGTCTATAACAAGTATGATTAAAAAATATATTAAGACGTTTTTTTTAATAATGAATAACCTGAAACGTTAATTCATAAATACAAAATTTTTTCATTATGGTACCATATGACGTTTTACATCCTAAACGAAGTCTAAATCTGACACTTTAAGAGACTTTCTTATTTTGACAGGTAGGGCCTATATTTTAAAACCACTTCAATGCTTCAATTACACATGTTCAGGTCAAGATTTGTGTCAATGATTTTTTTAATTTTTAATTTTATGTTACTGGTTCTGGAGAGAAGATGGTCAGACTTAAAGCTCCAATATGTAAAAAAAATTTCCCCACAAGAGGGCGCAGTTTCCAACAATAACAAAGGCGAAGCTTGATGACGCTATGAAGGAGGTGACGATGGGAGATGTCGTTTTTAATGCGTTTTCACCATCTAGCGATGTATCTAAATGGAATTAATGAATCATGATCACGGGTGAGGTAATTTATTCGTTTTTGTATTACCTGTATGTCTGATCGTATTATTTTATGTCATCAAAATTAATGAACTGCAAGGAACGTGAAATGTTATGCTATATTATTACAGGCATGTGGTGTAATTCATATCTATTAAAATCATCTTTACTGTAACTATTACGTTACTTGTACAATAAAAAAAAAATAGATTTGCTTACCTGTCTATCAATACACTCGCGAGAGCAGAGTATCTGTCAAGTCCAAGATTGTCGCGCAGCTCTCTCCATCTCGAAAACGCCTGGCCGATATTTATCCGGGTTTTATTCCTCCGTTTGTCACACAGTCTGCGTGTATCCGAATATGGACGCTTTCGTTTTGTTGGCACTTCAATACTCGCCATATTTGACCATGTGATATTCCGGTGTGGTGGAATATCACATGGTCCACACCGGAAAAAAAGGATAGTGCGGACATTGCGTCACTGAGAGGCGACATTTCTTTTCCGGGACGGACAGTTATTTAAAATCGGAATTTCTCTGAAATAAAAAATCTTTGGAGACTTTTGAGTACGCAACTGGAGGAAATATATCACACTGTGCAAGTTATTTTCGGAAATTTTATTACAAAATTGTTACATATTGGAGCTTTAACTTTGTGCAGAGATGTAATATAGATATGGAACTATTTTTATAGATCAACAGCACCAGTCCACGTTTTGAAAAAAGACCCGCTGTAAGAAAATCATACTGATTTAAAACATTAGGGCAAGTAAATGAAAATTCCATATAAGTTAACTAACATTGAGTAGCATTGGTTTTTACGGTTTCACATAAATGCTGTTGTTGTAATGCTAGCTATAATAACAGAACAGTTTTGAGTCCATTTACTCTTGTATACCGTGTGAAGCATTATTTTGCTTCGCTTCTGCTACGGTAAATAGACATCTACTCTTGCAATGCGTGTGGAGCGGATACCAGCTAGTGAGAGCTGTGCAGGTAAACCTCACTCCCCTAATCTCTAGAGCCAAACAACACACCCCTCTCTTCATTGAGGCTTCAATGAAGAGAGGGGTGTGTTGTTTGGGTTGATTTCAAATATCAACAGTGTTAAACAGGGGAGATTGCACACTGCACCTTTAAGTGTAGTACTAGTTTGTCAGTTTTCCTTAATGTAGCAACGCATGATTGGTTTGCTTATCGTACCTGACTGATGGTTGCACAGGTCTTGTTCTGTCCTGTTAGCCTTTGCAGAATGAAACCGTTCTCACCGCATGCAACCAAACCGTCATTTTTAGCAGCCAGTGACAGGAAAAAATCAGCATGTCAGCCAGGCGAAGAAATCCTCATTTCTCCTCGCACGGTTCAGTAACCAGCCTTCCGCGTCTTCACAGAACACACTTGAGTTGCTCAATACAATGACAAAGACTTTTTATCTCGACAATCGACACTGATTTTGCTATTCAGCACTGTTACAGCTGCCTCGTGGACATAATGAGATGAAAATATTGAATGTGTTCATTGTTTAAGACTGAGTTTTTTTAATCAGTGACATATGGCACTTGCATGTTACAGCTCCAAGTACATTAACCCGTATTGAAATCGTATTGAAAACAAATGCACAGATTGCTGTATTTGTGCATGTAACATGCTTGCTGACATTCATGATCAACTAGCAAAACCCCGAATGCTCGCTCTTACCAACACTTACACAAAAACACACGCACTCTAACACAAGACTGCATGGCCTCCCTCTGCTTTTCTTGCTCGGGGGGGAAAGGAATTGCCGTGGATATTTATAGGCGGGCTCAAAACGGGTTGTCCTCTCTTTCACCGTCAGGGGTTTCTGTCTGTATTATATTCCATCGGCACAGTTCTTTAGCCGTCCTGAAAGATGTCTCTGCACATTAAGCACAGAAAGTGGGTGGTCGATACGGTTTTATTTTATATCAAATATCAGACCACGTGGGTGCAGATGATGTGGTTTTAGGTGAGTTATTTGCTGCACAGATAAATGTTCACTGGAATCAGAGCGTGAGGATTTAAACATTTTGGAGATTTATGCTTTTTAAAGTCAATATGCTTTTATTCGCCGTAAGATTTGGTCCTTGAGGTTAACAGTCTGATCTCTCCCTTCTTTCCCACAAGCTACGCCTCATCCTGACTGTGTTGTTTGTAGTCTCTCTCTAGTTTATTTCTGCTCTTGCTTATGTTTTTCCTTCAAGCAAGTTTTTGCCCGGAATGAGCCAATTCCAAAAAATTCAGTAGCTGTAGAGCAAAATAGGCATATGATTCTTAAAGGGATAGTTCACTGAAAAATAAAATTAGCTTACACTTGTCGTTCTGTCTCACTAAGTTTCTTGAAATTAATCTACTGGTTTCCTTTTTCCATACAGATACAATAAATGGGAAGCAGAGCTTTCCTAAGAGTTTTAAAACCCATAAAAGTGGCCCAAACTACTTGTGCACTTTATTTCAGGTATTTCAAAGTAATGCAATAGTTTGTTTGGCCAACAAAAGTCTTTATTCCCTAATAACTTTTCTCTAAAACAGGCTGTTAACAACAGTTGATCATTGAATCAGTCATTTTAACTTGAGAACCGATTCAGTCCAAAACATGAGCAAATCAAACTGGTTTTATTAACTGGATCTACTGATTCATTGAAAAAAGATGCAGCCATTTGTTAAGTGTTCCTTTCCACAACACCAAAATAACCTTTTTCCTATTTTACGCAGAGTGGCTCTGCATGTTGTGTGTTAATTCATACTTTCATGGCCTCAGCTGCGAAACCGGATCGAATATTGAGCATACTGAGTGCTTTTTTTTTTTTGTTGGCGTTTCTCTGGGAAAATAACAGCCTTTTTTCGCTTTCTTATGAAAAATGTAAATGAGGTTCTATTTCTAGTATATCAATGTGTGTGGCAGTGAGAGCATCTCGTATAGCTAGTGGAGTCACATGCCTGGCACACCAAGAGATCGAGACAATGAGACGTGTCATCTACCAATCCTGACACATTAGCATGGCTGTGTGGGAAAAGGAAGGATATTGGGTATTAAGAAAATGGTAAAATTGGAAAGAGATGGAGAAGGGGATGAAGACAGGAAGCTCATTTTTGAAAGGAAGTCATATGAGACTCTCAGCAAGTGATTAAATGTTGTGCCTGTTTGGGATGAAGGCTATTTTTCATTTGTGATATTGACTTTTCTTCTGTCTGTCTGTCTTTCTTTCTCTTTTTGCCTATTCTATCTGACTCTACAGGAGAAGAACAAGGACAAAGACAAGCGTTTCCGTCCACTCTACGACATTCCTTACATGTTTGAGGCACGGGAATTCTTGAGAAAGAAGCTCATTGGCAAGAAGGTGAGACTGTGACATTCTGCCTTATGGTTGTTTCTGTATAAAAGTTTTCTTCCATGTGTTTTTCTGTCCATTGCATATGGAAGCGGAGTTGCTTTCTTTCTGAGTTTCTGTATTCTGTTTGGAGTTACTAAGCACATTCACCAAACAGACCTTGAACATATCGACTTTATTCATAGAACCACAAATTATTTATATTTGAAGAAAACAAAGAATGGCAAAGCACAGGACATTGACGTGAACTGTTCATGTATTTACACACAAATATGTGCACACTAGGGCTGTTGCAGTCATACAGTATATTTGCAATACTTATTCTCCACAATATTCTATCTGTATTTTTATTTATTAGATCTTCATCATGTTCCAAAAGATAAAGAAAAATGTACCCATTATAAATTAATTGCATAATAAAGTCTCTATATGACAGATGTTTGAAGGGGATGGGTTGAAAAATTAAAGGGGCTAGAAAAGGAAAGTTGTTTCTAAGGTGAAGCAAGTTATTACATTTTGATTCAAGATATATAGATATAAGGAAATTATTTTAGGGCTGTGTTACCGTGTTAAAAATATATATTCTTGAATGGACAAACACAATTATGTGAAATTCCTGTTTTGTCGAGTATCCTCGTAAGCAGAGTCATAAATGACTTAAAGTGTTAAATGAATGTAAAGAGTAGAAAATAGGATGTCAGATCAGTGTTATGAATGTCAGGTCTTAAAGTGACAGCAGCCTAATAAACCTGTTTCTGTCAGTCTCAATGTTAATCAAAGAACAAGACTAAGAGAAAAATCACACTGCTCTTGACTGAATAACTTTTGTAGCTTTAGTGTACTTTAATAAGGTTAACTTTAATATTAACTTTAATGATGGGTATGATTATTCGCGATAAATTATAGAAAAATGTACAATTATCAATTGACATTTTATCACTGGAATCTTCACTGTAATCACTGGATTACCATGCATGAATGAATCACTCACAGAAAGCAGGAATCTGTATTAAAGGGATAGTTCGCCCAAAAATGAAAGTTCTGTCACCTTCACCCTCATGTCGTTCCACACCCGTAAGACTTTCGTTCATCTTCGGAACAGAAATTAAGATTTTTTTGATGAAATTTGAGAGCTTTCTGTCCCTCCATTGACAGCTAAGCAACTACCACCTTAAATTTTTCAGAAAGTTCATAAAGAGATCATAAAAATAATCCATATGAATTGAGCAGTTTAGTCCAACATTTTCTGAAGAGACTCGATCGCTTTGTATGATGAACAGATTGAATTTAGGCTTCAGTTGTGATAAACGGAAGCATGTTCGCTTGACGTGTATGAGGTTCATTCTCATGTGTTACGGAGCTCGTTTGAGCTTCCGAAAGAACCAGTGAAGTTAATTTTATAAAAAAAAAAAAAAAAATCCTTTTTTGTGTTCCGAAGATGAACGACATGAGGGTAAGTAATTAATGTGATAATTTTCATTTTTGGGTGAACTATCACTTTAAGCACATGGGGTGATTTAAAAAAATATATTTTAAAGTAAACATGAAGTGATTCCATCTGTCACTCATAGCAAACAGAGATACTTTGTATCAATAGTTGCAGTTTTAATTGGGACAGCAGGGTATACACTGGTGTGGGATGTTCTGAAAATTCTGTCTTATTGGGACTCATTAAAGTATGATAGACAGATTGTGTAGCTGCACATTATTGTCTATTCATGACTTTTCTCACCCAGACAATTCAGTGTTTATGTGCATAATAACGAAAAGCCCAGCCTGCCAAGCCCACTTGATTTAACACCAAAGAAATATGAATGCACATTTCCTCACACGCAGACATTTTCTCATAAATGATCACCAGACGTGTGGATTACTATGCAGCTTCATATTGCCCTTGTATGATCGTAAGGCTCCTAGAAACCAATATTTTATTGCCTCTTCTTTTTACAGAAGTCTGGTTCACTGACCTGGAATCATTCAAATATTCTGACACTAGAGAGGGAAAATGGAAAGCAGCGAGTTTTGCCTCAGATCAGAGTTTTGCATTTCCCGTGTATGCACTCAGCGGTAACAGATAGTTGGATTTATACAACACACTGTGTGATAAGATATGCCTGTTTGCATATTTATGAATTCATTCAGAAGTTATCCAGCTCAAGAAGATAGGAGTGTGGTAATCATTCAATTTTGGCTTAAGTGTCACAGAAGTGCTTTGACTTAAATTAGTAGTGTATGGAATTAATCATCCTCAATCTTTAGAGTCAAAAGTAGCATCTAAATATTTCTGTAAAGGAAATATTCCTGCTTTTTAAAAAAAAAAATGTTTTGATTAGATTGAGGTTGTAACCAGATATTCAGTATTGGGATGGAACAATTGCAAAAGTTAAAGCAGAGGTCATTGAAACGCATGTTGATCGACCACTATTGTGAACATCAGGTTGATGGTGGTTACAGCAATGAATTTTTAAATAAAATGCAATCAGGCTCTTGTCAGCTTTCTTTAGTTGTTGCTAGGACACGATGTGGTGCGAGGATGAGGCCTTGTACTGAGACATGCCATGTTTTAGCATCTCCCCTGCTGCCCTGGCAACCGCCGTGGAAAATTGTGTTCCAACTGTTATAAAGTTAAATTAAATCTGTGCAATTATAGAAGTTCGTAACTATGAAATCGGGTAATTGTTAAAGACTGATTGTTTTGTTGCTGGAAAAATAGAAATCTAATGGCTCATATCTGCCAGATCAGGGCAGAAGGATGATTTTATGCCCAGAATCTTTTGATTTTGAGTTTTTCTGGCATTTAAGATGCCATTTGTTCTCTACATGCTGCATCCCAGCTAGTCAGGAGGGGTAAGTAGTACCTGACTTTTGTTTCCAGAGTATTAGTAGGAGAGCTTGAGCTGACTCAATATTGGATTTGTCGACGTTGCATCAATTTTCTGTCACTTTAACATCCCTCGGAGAGGTCGAAGGTCAACTTTTTAAAATCTCAGCCAGTATGTGATCAATATCAGTTCGACGGCACAATGAACGAGAAGATGAAAGGAAAGGAGGGAGAGAATCTCCATCCAAGCCCCAGTGAGTCACAGCTCTGGAACGGAAGAACTTGGAGCGAGGCGTCCATTTCAGATCGCGTTTCCTTCCTTTGAAAGGAGGGAGAGAATGAGTGGCATTCACCAGCAGTGGGTAATGGAAGAAAATCTGTGCAGAAGTGCATTTTCTCCTCTCGGTATTGAAACAGAACTTCCCTGTGACATAATCCAAAGCTAGATTTGGCTAACTTTCTAAGTAGCGCCTCTGTAGAGGGTCTCTGCCTCAGCAAAAAAGTCAAATGAAAATGTTGCATTAATCCACTTATCAGGAAAGAGCACGTTTGGATAATCCTGCCCGCTCAAAGTGCCTCCTGTTATGTGGGTGTGAGTGTTTGTGTGTGTGTGTGTATAAGAGGTGTGAACAAGAGGCAGTGACTGACTGGAATGTCAGTGTTAAGTGTTTGATGTCTGTGTTTATGCAGGTATGTTTCATAAGTTCTGCTTTGTTTATTAGTTTGTTCATTTGTATGGAAGAGGACGTGCTGAGTTTTCTCATGTTTCCCTGATGCACATTGATGCAGCCACGGCAGAGCTGTGCAGACTTCATTCATCTTTTTTTTCCACTTTGGCTTCTGCTTTAGAGGGAATTACAGTGGCATGTGAGACTAGCAGCTCACTTTTAATCCATGAAATATGTATTACAGAGTTTCCTGACTACACCTACCCTCACCGCATTAGACTCCACTCACAGGGACTTAAGCTTGCCGAGAGCAGGTTTGACTGCACATCTCATAAGATACATTCACACTAGAGCTTTTGGTGTGGAACCGTGTCCGTTTGTGATCCAAGTCTGGTCGGTATAAAAGCTTTTTTGGCATTCCTAACAAGTGTCAAGCATACCTAGAGAACCTTTTTTTTAATTTTTATTCCTGCTATAACTATTTAAAAAAGAAAAAAATTATTGTAGCTTTTTGACACTAATAAATGATCATTATACCACAGCAATGAAAATGTAAAATGATTTATTATTAATAATAGCAATGATTAATTTAATCATTAATGATTAAATTATTAATTTAATAAGAATTAAATAATGTGAATAAGAATTTAATACTATTGTTTTGTAGTAATACAATTAGTAATATAATAAACATCAATACATTTATTTACTAATAATACTAATACAAATAATGATAATGTATTTTAATAATTTAACAATAAAATTATGAATTCATAAACAATTGTACAATAATGATATAAATGATTAATACACACTTAATGCTATATCATTTTTAATGCTAACAATAGTAATGATAGTGCTAATAAGAATAATAGAAAATATTTGTATTAAATAATTTTATCAACAACAACAACAACAACAACAACAATCGTCCTGTATTGTTAAGAACCGACTTAGTCATTCAATCTGGATGACATTGGTTGCAGAATGTCTGTATTTTTTATTTATATATATACAGTGAGGAAAATAAGTATTTGAACACCCTGCTATTTTGCAAGTTCTCCCACTTAGAAATCATGGAGGGGTCTGAAATTGTCATCGTAGGTGCATGTCCACTGTGAGAGACATAATCTAAAAAAAAAAATCCAGAAATCACAATGTATGATTTTTTAACTATTTATTTGTATGATACAGTTGCAAATAAGTATTTGAACACCTGAGAAAATCAATGTTAATATTTGGTACAGTAGCCTTTGTTTGCAATTACAGAGGTCAAACGTTTCCTGTAGTTTTTCACCAGGTTTGCACACACTGCAGGAGGGATTTTGGCCCACTCCTCCACACAGATCTTCTCTAGATCAGTCAGGTTTCTGGGCTGTCGCTGAGAAACACGGAGTTTGAGCTCCCTCCAAAGATTCTCTATTGGGTTTAGGTCTGGAGACTGGCTAGGCCACGCCAGAACCTTGATATGCTTCTTACAGAGCCACTCCTTGGTTATTCTGGCTGTGTGCTTCGGGTCATTGTCATGTTGGAAGACCCAGCCTCGACCCATCTTCAATGCTCTAACTGAGGGAAGGAGGTTGTTCCCCAAAATCTCGCAATACATGGCCCCGGTCATCCTCTCCATAATACAGTGCAGTCGCCCTGTCCCATGTGCAGAAAAACACCCCCAAAGCATGATGCTACCACCCCCATGCTTCACAGTAGGGATGGTGTTCTTGGGATGGTACTCATCATTCTTCTTCCTCCAAACACGTTTAGTGGAATTATGACCAAAAAGTTCTATTTTGGTCTCATCTGACCACATGACTTTCTCCCAAGACTCCTCTGGATCATCCAAATGGTCATTGGCAAACTTAAGACGGGCCTTGACATGTGCTGGTTTAAGCAGGGGAACCTTCCGTGCCATGCATGATTTCAAACCATGACGTCTTAGTGTATTACCAACAGTAACCGTTTCGGTGGTCCTAGCTCTTTTCAGGTCATTGACCAGCTCCTCCCGTGTTGTTCTGGGCTGATTTATCACCTTTCTTAGGATCATTGAGACCCCACGAGGTGAGATCTTGCATGGAGCCCCAGTCCGAGGGAGATTGACAATCATGTTTAGCTGCTTCCATTTTCTAACTATTGCTCCAACAGTGGACCTTTTTTCACCAAGCTGCTTGGCAATTTCCCCGTAGCCCTTTCCAGCCTTGTGGAGGTGTACAATTTTGTCTCTAGTGTCTTTGGACAGCTCTTTGGTCTTGGCCATGTTAGTAGTTGGATTCTTACTGATTGTATGGGGTGGACAGGTGTCTTTATGCAGCTAACGACCTCAAACAGGTGCATCTAATTTAGGATAATAAATGGAGTGGAGGTGGACATTTTAAAAAGGCAGACTAACAGGTCTTTGAGGGTCAGAATTCTAGCTGATAGACAGGTGTTCAAATACTTATTTGCAGCTGTGTCATACAAATAAATAGTTCAAAAATCATATATTGTGATTTCTGGATTTTTTTTTTTAGATTATGTCTCTCACAGTGGACATGTACCTACGATGACAATTTCAGACCCCTCCATGATTTCCAAGTGGGAGAACTTGCAAAATAGCAGGGTGTTCAAATACTTATTTTCCTCACTGTATATAGTGTGGTCTGTTGTAATTTTGCAGCTTTTGCATGCTCCTTGTCATACATAATGTCATACCTGCTTGTCTCCAGATAAACTGCGTTCAGAGAGCAGTTCACATGCTTTTGCGTTTCTTGCAATACATCTGTGGCAGACAAACATGCATGCTTTCCTATGTGCTATAAGTTTTTTTTTTTTGTTTTTTTTTTAATATAGCTTTTGCTATATCGCTCAGAATCATACTGATAAATCATATTGACAAAAACATAAACGGTGAAGCTGGCATCTCCTCCTCCTGAGTCATAATCCAATTACTCATGGTGGTATTCGTGCTGATGATTCAAACATACCACCGTTTTACCCTAAAGTACAATGTGTAAAGAATCCAGTAGGGGAGGGGGTGAATCCATTTCTAGTTTGGACAAAGCAGTCAAACCAGGTGTGAAAGCATCTATACATTGCTGTGAATGGACCAGCTCAATCTTTTTGCATTTCCCTGGACATTTCAGTGGATCTGTCTCTGTTTTGCGGGATGCCATTAGCACCATTTCTGTCTTCGTCATCCTCTTCCTCCTGGTTCTGTCTGGGCATTTTTCAAACCCTCCATTGCTGTTGTCCTTTGGTCAGATCTTTCTATTCAGGGATATTTCTAAAAGCCCATTTAATCTGTCATCTACTTCCCAAATGGGCCACTTCTTCTTTCTTTTCTCATTCGTTTTGTTTCTTCATAAGCACTTTTGTTCCTCTGAACGAGCGGGAATCGTTTGCGCTTTGTGTTTCTTAAGAAGGGCATGTTGTCGTTCAACCAAGCTCATTACTCCTGCCCAATGGTGCAGAGCTGTCTTTGCCTTTCAGAAAGGGAACTGGAGAGAAGTAGAAGTAGGGGATGAAAATGCAATTATTTTGTGCTTTATTTGTTGATGAAGCACTAAACTCCTGGGGTAAGAAAATGAGTGTCCACAGGTTTCCCCCACCTAATGAACTTCCATTATGTCCATTAGACTGAGTTACATTGTCATTTTGAGGCAAATGAATTGAATGGGGATAAATGGATTGAATTCCAACTTTAGGAATTAGTTCAGAGCATATAACTTTCTCACCCTTTGGCCCCATCCACACTACTGCGTTTTTGTTTAGAAACTGAGACCTTTTGCTACGTTTGCACCTCCCGTCCAGACTAAAACGGCAAAAACGAAGACCTAAAACGGAGAAGTTTAGAAACGCTGCCGACCCCGTTTTGCATTTTGAGGGTGGGTGGGTGTTTTAGTGAAGACGGGTCAAAACTTTAGAAACGATGACGCAGAGATTCACGCTCGGCTCTATGATTGGGTGTCATCAGTCATGGAGTATACACAGGTATTCAGTACCAGTAAACTCCACCCGCTGGAACAGTTTCTTACAGTAAGAAACTGCCGCATCTCAGGCGCGGCTCGCGCGGAAAACGCGTGCATGCTAGAAATAGAACGGACGCCTATTTTTCATGCGACACGCAAGCGTGTTGGAAGCGTTTCCAGGCAAAATAGAATAGGCAAAGTTGTTTATATGTCATTTTGACACAAATACATATTAATAAATGACATTTTGATGTTTGAAAGTCTCTAGGTTTACACCGGCACGCACATGCCCAGTGTTGAATGGTCACGTGATCCGCGTTTTCAGTCGTTTTAATGTGGACTGAGATCAATTCTAATACGCAGCTGGTGTGGACGGAGATCGTATTCGTTTTAATTCTCTGTTTCTAAACTAAAACGCAGTAGTGTGGACGGGGCCTTTGCCTTATTGTGCCATGTCACAATTCTGTAAATCTACTTTCACATTATATTATGTAGAACAGAACTGAGTACGTTTGTCTTAATGTGAGCACCATCGTTTACCATTATAGGTGGGTAAGAAATCAGAACAGTTAATTCACTTAGTAATTTTGGTTTTGCTTCCTAAAATTTAAAGAATAGCACTTTCAGCGATATTTTAAATGTTTAAGTGTCTTATGTAATACAGAATTGTTATATATATATATATATATATATATATATATATATATATATATATATATATATATATATATATATATATATATATATATATATATATATATATATATATATATATATATATATATATTTTTTTTTTTTTTTTTTTCAGTTTAATTTGAATAAATATTCAATATACTACTGGAATAAAGGAAAATATATTTTTATGTATCTATTTGTTTGCAAAATTATTTAGCCTATAAAACTAGTTATCCAATTTGTTAAACTAGATTTTTCATTTGAGAATGATTTGGCTGATATTTAAAGTAATTATAACAAGAACTAATTCATTCTTGAGTCATTCTTGAGTCATTTCTAATAGTACTTATACAGAGTTGCTTCACCTGTTAAGACTCCGGATGCCACATCAAAAGAATCTGGTCTCGTTATTTTTGACCAAACCGTTTAGATGTACCCTCAGGCCATGTTTATTCTAAAGTTTGGTTTAAATACATTAAAAAGTTGCACAAATACAGCCTCACCAGCCTTGCTTGCCATCAAATTTGTTTGTGTTATTCGAGAATGGTTTGACTAATCAAATTGAATTCCATAACTTTTTGTTGGCTTGGTCTGAAGATCGAAAATTGGAAATGGTGAAAAAGTGCAATCGAATGCAGTGTCGAATGCAATCGACATAAACTAAAGGCTTTGATTTAACGTTAGCCGATTTTAAAGAATCCATTTCTAATTTAAGGTGACAAACGTGAATAATAGTAACAAATATTGGTCAGACAGATTATCGGTCGGTCTCTACTCTACAAAACCTAGTTTAAGTGACATTGAGTGCACTTTGTTGTACACCCTAGGTCGTAAAACTTTCCGCACAAACCACAACCTCTCAAAATTCTCTGCCAACAACCTGGGAAGGATTCAGAAAGAAATCATCTCCAAATTTACTAGGGTAGAGCTTAGTTTTAGACTGAAATTAATTGTTGTTCCTGTACATATGGTTCACATATCCTTTAGATTGGAGGGAGATGCTTTGACACATTAGTGGTGCCTCATTTCTATGAGGCAGTTTTACACATGCACTAATGCATTGTGGTCAGGATGCAATCAATCCATACACTCCAATAGGACAATGGTTGAGCAGTCGGTCACGTGAAGTCTTCGTCCTTGGGTTGTTATTGGTGCCATCCCGATTAATGACTGATCTTCCCCCCTGCATGTCAAGACAGATGGGAGATCCGGCTTACTATTTCAGATTAGCTTCCAACCCTCTGTTTGCTCTGAACTGATTGAACGGAATTGGCTGGATCACAGTCTCCTATCTCTGAATATCTCAACGCGGCTTCTTTATTTGCTCAGAGCTAACAAGAATACACTGCATGCGATGGCCCCTCCGGGATGATCCAATGACCTCAGAGAGAGTTTGACACAAATGGAGTCGATTTCTTAACCTGAAGCAGTTTGGTGTGAAATAATCAGGTTTAGTTATCCTCTTCCCTTCCACTTTCCTCTATTGCCATCAAGCGAAATGGTTACCGGTCCCCGCCTCTTTTTTTCACTTGTGATAAACAGTTTCCATGTTTGGTCTGGCTTCCTCTGGGGAGATCTATGGTCTAGCCTGACATGATTCACACTGACTCAGGGTGACCTTGAAAAGTAGCCCACAGTCATGCTTGTACACACACGCACACACCAAACCTCTCGCTAGATGCCCTAACACAATTTGTCCACCCTGAAAGGCCTGTAATCCATTTTTTTCCCTTTACAGCCAGCTTTTCGCTTGATTTGCAATCCTGTACAAAGATATCAAATTCAGAGTTTGATGTGTTGCTCTTTCTTGGCGTAATTCTGTCATGTTTAATGCGACATCATAAAACAGGGTTACAGTGCAGTTCTCCGTGTCCTCACATGTAGCTTCAGTGGTCAATTTATCTCAATAGTCAAGCCCCTGACAGCCTTATAAAAGTGTGTGTATGTAGGCAGTGTTTCTTGACCCTTCATCGACTCCGTTGGTGATTTTAACCATTTTGTTTTGTATCTTTGCAGGTTAACGTCACAGTCGATTACATAAGAGCTGCCACCAGTGCCACGGAAACGGGTGGCGTTCCGGCTTTCCCAGAGCGTACCTGTGCTACAGTAACCATTGGAGGAATGTGAGTATAGTAGCCAGTTACTAAATCTGTACAAAGTTATGCTTTTTAACCTATTTTTGAAAACCACCTACTCCCACTAAGGTTTTTTGTACCTTACAGACATTGATAAAGAAGCCTAAATTGGTCCATATACACTACTATTCACCAAAACAGGTTTTTTAAAATAAAAAATAGTAAAAACAGTAATATTGTGAAATATTATTACAATTTAATATAACTTTTCTATTTTAATATATTTTTTTATGTGTAGTTTTCATTAACGTGATTGCAAAGCTGAATTTTCAGCATCATTACCCCAAGTCTTCAGTGTCACATGATCCTTCAGAAATCATTCTAAAATGCTGATTTGGTGCTCAAGAAACATTTCTTATCAATGTTGACAACAGTTGTGCTGCTGATTTTGTGGAAAGTTCATAAAATCCTACTGACCTCAAACTTTTAAAAGCTATTTTAACTCATGTGCTACGTTTCAGGTAAAATGATGGTGATTGTGTAAGAATAAACCAAAAATTAAGTAATTATTCACTGAATATCTTCCCCTCCAATGAGCTGTAAACTGCTGCGTCTGGATCTAGTCATTGTGTTGAACTTGAACCACATCAGTCTGATCTGTTCATTAATCATCCAGACTGATTAAATAATGACTTTAAATGTCAGTCTATTCCTCACACATTTGCTATCACTCTTCAAATGTGGGTTGTCTTATTCAACAACCAACAGCAAAAGAAACATGTCACTAAAAAAGAAAAGGAGTCAAATGAAATGTTTCTAAACACTCTCTAACAATCACCTTCAAAATCATGACCGACAAAGGCGTTACTACCTTTTTTGACGACTCTATGAATTCAAATGATTCTTGTTCACTCATGTGATGTGGATGTGTGAGCACACTGTCCCTTGTTAGGGTAAGCGAGGCCAGGCACATAAGTCTGGGGTGGCACTGCGCCTCAGGCTGTGATTACCCAACCGTGCCCCAGTGCTTGGCATTAGAGCATTGTGGGTAACAGGTGGTCACATCGCCTGAGGGCTCAGCTGCTTTGCCGCATCTTGACTCTTCGCTGATTCGGAATCAGCTCTTTCCAGGTTTTCCCATAATGCCATAAATATTTTAGGAGCCTGAACTGATCATAGATCTGTACAAATTCATGGCAGCACAGACAAGTCTGTTTGCCTGATGCAATAGATTACTTTTTAGTAACCATTTGATTTTCTGGGAGCTTGGTGAAATAGGACTAACGTTGAAAGTAAGCTTATCATGGCTTGCAATTTTAATGTTTTGTTTTGTCAGTTTGTTTTTTTGGTTTAACTACTTGGCCTAAACAGCCTTCGCTAGTTCTTTTTCACTTTGTATTTTTTGGCTCTGATCTGTGGTATGTTTGTGCAATCAAAGTGAGGACCCCATTGAGTACTAGCTGAAACAGTGTACCACTACAACTTCAGAAAAGGCAAAAAAAAAAACATTGTTTTTTTGTTTTGTTTTATTCATGTGTTTGCTCTTTTGATTTTATTACCAAAACTTGACACAGAATGGCTGTTGCATGTTTGCTGTGCTCTGCAATAGGGGAATGCGAGCTGCTCGCCAAATGCAATATCTGTGTTGAAAAATGGCAATGAGAAATGCATTTGCCACTTTGCTTGCAGGGCACCGGTCTCATTTGTTGTCATCGATTATGGTCCAGTTCTGCAAATTAGGCCTTACTCAATCTTACTCAACGCTCTCCTTCAAACAATGTGCAAATTACAATCTTTATAATATAGACTAACCCCCCTCCAAAATTATATTTGTAATATAAAGTGAGTGATTCAAAAAAAGAAAAAAAATGCACAAGCTCAATTTTCAACTGTGGGAGAACAGTCCAAAATACAGTAAAACATTATTATCATGAAAAATTACAATTTAAAATGTTTATTTCAAAATATATTTTTAAATGTCATTTATTCCTGTGATGGCAAAGGCTGGACTTTCAGCCGCCATTACTCCAGTCTTAAGTGTCGCATGATGCTAATATGCTGATGTGATGCTAGAAGGTTCAAAAGAACAGCATTTGTTTGACATTGAAATACTTTGTGACACAATGTCTTTACTGTCATTTGATTAATTTCATGTGCCCTTTCTGAATTAAATGATTAATTTCATGCCGACATCTGATTTTGTTTTGCTCTCTCTATAGAAACATTGCTGAGGCTCTGGTCAGTAAAGGTCTCGCCACAGTGATCAGATACCGCCAGGACGACGATCAAAGATCTTCCCATTACGACGAGCTCCTGGCGGCAGAGGCAAGGTAAGCCAGAACACTAAAATAAAATCACCGGTGAGCGAACACGGCCATATTGCGAAGGAGAAGCCGTCTGTGAAATGGAGCCATTTTGTTCTTTGCAGTTATTCATGGCTTGTCTGGTTAGCTCTCATTTCATGGGGGCAATATCAGTCTCAGAGCTCATAGCTTAACCACCAGCACTAAAGCATGGCTCTTTTATTCTTTGTCTATTACTACAATTATATAGATTTGTGGTGCAGAGGTTTCAAGGGTGGTTCATTGCACAGAAAGAGATTCGGATCTCGCGGTCTGCGATAGACGGGGTGACTCTCGAGAGAAAGAAACTCACTATTTCTTATCTGCTGCTCTTTCTTTTCCATTTCTATTCTTCACTTTTGGTGTTGCTCTCAAACGCACATGCTCTCATACACATCTCCTCTATTTTCTTGTCCTTCGCTCTCTCTGGGTAATGCTTCCCCATGGAGCCAGCGGAGATTGGAGGTTTGCGGGCCTCAAATTTATTTTTAGCAGTGATTGCTGGTCGTTACCCTACATCCTCTGAGAAATCAACCCCACGACGAGCTCTCTCTCTCTCTTCTTTTCCTCACCGAATGTGATTGGACACCAGGGAGGCTACAGCCACAGATGCATCTGCCTTAAAGAGGCCTAAGACACGTCCCTCATTCCTCCTGAATCTACTGTAATCTGCAGGCGTCACCACTCAGCAACCACTATTACACTGATCGAGCACTCAGACACACACAAAAGACACCATATCCATTCCCATGTGTAATGCAGGAGAACTGCTGGCCTATAAATGTAATTTGTTGGCTCTTTTGTGGCATGAGGGATGGATGAATGGGTGGGCATGTTTAAGGGTTGGTTTCTCAGGCTGGGGCAAAAATGGTTTTATTTTCTGGGGCCCCGTTCTGAACATTTCGACTAACACAATTCTTGAATCATTGCAGGGCGATCAAGAACGGCAAAGGACTTCACAGCAAGAAAGAAGTGCCTATTCACAGGGTGGCAGACATTTCAGGGGTAAGTTTGTGCATTCCGGGACCCCTAGCATTTGTATTTGCTTCGATTTGATTGATTTGTTTGGATGCATTTCAGTTACTACGTCCATTTTGTTTACATAAGAAAATATTCTGTAAGTTTAAGTTATATATGGCATTGTTTTAGACCTATTCAAATCGGTAACTCATCTTTTTGAACTGTTCATTAAAAGAACCAGTCAGTGAACTCATAACTGAAGTAAAATTTGATTTCCGCAGAACAGATTTTCCCATCTACAGGATGGACAGCACTATTCAAATACATTGAAAATGACATTTTTGGATATCAATATTTTTACCCAGCTTTAACCATTCATACACTGGCATAACATTCACTACATCAAATCCCCTGTCGTTTGCTTTAAGTAGTTTGGTTAGTGTAGTTTATTTTCCGCTTAAATATTTTTGCTTGTTTGATTTTTCACCTTTCACCATATTTATTTGATATTTGTTGACTAATATGATTTGTCTTCAGTGTAAATGTTTTGTCAAATTTTAATTTTCTTTTGAAAGTGTGAAAACACTTTTCTTTCTGTGTTTAAATCCATCCCACAGACAAAATCAAACCCAAACATCTGTGTGAAAAACAAATTCAGTCTGGGCCCGAGCTTGACCCATTACCGTGTTCTGAATGTTGAACGGCTTTACTGATGTCTTCTATATTCCAGAATCCTCTCCCGAATCTTTGATGTTAGAGCTTCGCCCTATGACAGCTGATTTATTGCTGCATTACGGCCCTGCCCATTAAATTAATGAACAGCCCTCTAAAAATAGTCTTTCCACCCATAAAGTCATCATGCTCGTAGCTCTGAAGTTGTTTTTAGGCGAATCCTGTTTGGTTGCCTCACCAAATGAAGATTAAATTTTACTTAGCTTGTAATTGTCGTTTGCTGGGTGACGGGCTTGTTTACTTAGTGTGTGTGAAGCAACTTAGGTTTAACAGCCGCTGACTTCCTGTTCACCTCTCCTCAACTATCTCCTTCCTCTCTTCCTCTCTCATCTCTGCCTTTATGAATGAGCTCCTCAGGTTTTAATGAAGTGTATGGCAGCTTTCTGCAAACTTTTTCAGGATGTTATTTATACCTGAGTTTGTGTAGGAGGCATTTAGAGCGAGAGAAAAGTGTCACTCTTAAATGGTAACATTCTCATTTCTCATCCAGAAACAAGATTCCCTCGTTATATGACTGACAGTCAGAGTAATGTCGTTTGGATTGGGACTGTGAAAGGGCCATTTATCTTTGGATGTGTTTGTTTGCTTTTCTCCTCTTCTTTCTCTTCCTTTTTTCCTTTTCTTTATGTGTGGGTCAGGGCTGTATTTCCAGCTGCAGTGGGTGGAAGTGGTGAACTGAGTCACAGGAACCAGCAATATTTCGAGTGAAATCTGAAGTGTCTCTGTTACACCCCAAACCCTCACCTGTCAAGCCAAGATGCCTAATCTCACTTCTAAAAGTGTGCTATTGGCCAGGAAACTCTTGAAATAGAGCTGTCCTTCTCCTATAATGGGTCACGGTGTCACCATCTGTTATCTTCCACTTGGCTTGTCATTCTAGTCCAATTGTAATTACAAATTAAAAGTATCTAAACTAATGTAATGTAACCAGCTGAGTTAGCCACATTTTTTAAAATGTTTAAAAATTTGGTGTAAAAAAGGCGCTAATAGTTTAGTGCATCATAAAAATTGTATAAATGTATTATTAAAAAGTTGCATTAATATTAATATTTTTTTTGGCATCATTTAAAAACAAAATCATACATTTAATCATGCCATCGAGCCACTTTTAAATTCCGTAAAAAAATTATTTCCTTGACTCAAACGTGGTTATCAGGGATGCAAACTTATCACCTTTTGGCGAATTTCATGTCATTTTCATTTTGGTGGCAGAAATCATCCACTAAAACATTGCACATTTTCCACTTTATCTCCATGAATAAAAAAGAGAAATGTTAGTCTCCTTAAAATTGAATTTTACCGCACAATTCTGATGTAATAAAAAAAAAAAGTGTTTAAAATATTACATGCAAAAATATATTTTAAAGTTTTACAAATTATAATGTGGTTTTGTGGGAATGTTTTTCACCCCTGATGAGTTTGCATCTCTGGGTAATTGTCATGTCAGTTGCAAATTTTAATGTGGCTCTATCATCTGCAAAAAAACAAACACCTGTCTAAACAGCACAAAAACAGCTGCGAAGTGTAACAAATGTGTAAATGTTTCTTTTCATATGTTGTTCAATTGTTCAACCAGTTCAATTACTGATGTTCTTTTTTTCTTGCACAGGAGACACAGAAGGCGAAACAGTTCCTGCCATTCCTGCAGAGAGCGGGCCGCTCGGAGGCCGTGGTAGAGTACGTGTTTAGTGGCTCTAGACTCAAGCTCTACATGCCCAAAGAGACATGTCTCATCACCTTCCTGCTCGCTGGTAAGTGTCAGTCGGCCTCGGCCCGTCAACTACGCAACCATCTGTGACCACATAACGACCACAATGTGGCATCTGACCGCTGTTGCTCCACCAGTCTGACGCTTTGTTTTGTTCAGTTCTTTAACACTTCAAGGAACAGTTCACCTAAAAAGAATGAAAATGTTGTCGTCATTTTCTTATTCCCATGCCATTGCTCTCATTCATACATTGAAAGTGGGCAGTGTCCAGGGTCTGTGAAGCTATATTACTTCTGAACCCGTTGAAAGACTGGAAAGCTATTCACCAAAAATTTTATTGAAATCTTACTTACCATGGTTACATTTCAATGTGGAAAAAAACTGCAGACATTATACTATTATAAGTTTTGTTCCATGGATGAAAAAGTCAGACAGGTTTTAATAGAGATAAGTAAATGATGACATCATTTCATTTTTATAAGAAAAATTCCTTAAATAATTCATACACGCTTCATGCACCATATAAAAGTATTTTTTCACATTTCCTTGCCTCAAGCTTAACGGTGAGTGATTTTTGTGGAAGGGGTTTCTTTCTTCTCGATATGTTCTGCTAGTGGAGTTTTATATTGAATACCTTTCTGTCCTTCCCCTCTGACCTGTGGAGGCTGGTGTTTTCTGGCAGGTCTGGAAAGCTGAAGTTAGCGCAGGCGTTTTGTCTATACCTCTGACCTCCCAAAGGCAAGATGAGGATCTGAAGGGCTCAATCTGATGGAAGGTTAAGTGTCACATTCGCTGGCTGTGAGGTCTTGCTACTCAGCATCTGTTCTTCCCCTTGAGTTTCCTTGCCCTCTCTGTGTGGAACATATATGCGCACATGCTTGTGTGAAAGTGTCTGGGCAGGTACAGCTGTCACTGCTGCACATCAGGGAAGGTGGTGGAGCATCTGTGACATTTGACCTTTAATCAGGACTCTGCATGTAGCCAATTGCCGCTCTTGCTGGCACATGTGCAGGTGTGTTGCCAAATCCTTCACCCTTTGACATTTTTATATAGACCTTTGTGATTTAGGGTATTTGTTATCAGTAACAATTTTTTTTTTTTTTCAAAACATTCTTCATTTCAGCATTTACGCTACTGTTGAAGTTTGGGATCTGTAAGATTTACATATTTTTGTAAGAGTTCTTATGCTCACCAAGGCTGCATTTACTTGATACAGAAAAAACTGAAATATTGTGAAATTGTTCATTTAAAATAACTTTTAATTAAATAAGTTTTAATTCCTGTGATGGCAAAGCAATTTTCAACATCATAACTCCAGTCTTCAGTGTCACATGATCCTTCAGAAATCTTTCTAATATGCTGATTTTCTGCTCAAATATTATCAATGTTGAAAGCAATTGTGATAGTTAATATCTTTGTGGAAACCATGATGTCCTTTCATGATTTTTAGATGAATAGAAGATAAAAGAACAGCATTTATTTTAAAATTATCATTTTGTAACATTATACATATCTTTACTGTCTATTTTGATAAATTTAATGTGTCCTTGCTTAAAGATCCTGCTGACCCAAAACTTTTGGGGTGTTTTGAATGGTAGTGTACTAAAGGGATAGTTCCTTTAGTTTACTCACCCTCAAGCCATCCTAGGTGTATATGACTATTTTCTTTCAGACGAACACAATCAGAGTGACATTAAAAAATATCATTGCTCTTCCAAGCTTTATAATGGTAGTGAATGGCGGTCCTGATTTTGAAGTCCAAAAAATGCATCAATCCATCATAAAAGTAATCAATACGACTCCAGGGGGTTAATAAAGGCCTTCTGAAGAAAAGCGATGAGATTTTGTAAGAAAACTATCCATATTTAAAACTTTATAAAACTAAAATAACTAGCTTCTGACAGATGGCCTACGCAAGTCAACTTGCGCCAAAAGAGTAACCCCTGACGCGCGATGTATGACGGATGTCGGAGCGTATGCTTTGACGCCTCTTGCGGTTCAAACAAATAGGTCTGGGAAAAAAACTCAAGCTCCTCTTCTTATATCGAAATCCTCTGACATTTCTCTTTAAAAATTCTCATTTAGACTTCTAATTCATGACCGGTGTTTTGTTCCCCCTAGTCGCCCAGTGGCCTGCAATAGGGGTGCTAAGTTGTTCGTAAAAAAGTTCAGAGAAAAGCATTGTTTTAAAAATGTAAAAATGACATAAATGCAAATTAAAATGTACTGAATTTGACATTACCGTTTTATTATAATAGAAAGTAAATGTTTTCCAGATATTCCAGCATTATGCACTTCATTTTATTGTATACATCTACATCAAAAAGCTACATTTTTAGGATCTCTAATTGGATGCCAAAAAAATAACCAAGCTTATTTCGACAAATCAAATTTTTTTCTGGATCAATGGAGGGTGGGATTTTGACCATTTACTGGAATTGCACACAACATGGGAGCAATGCAAGGTTCTGCATATGGTGGTGCACAAACATTCAAGCTTCATTAGACTGCATATAGAGACTGTCACTTTCTTGTGGTCGCTCAATTTCTTCAAGACTGACATTAGTGTCCTCCCAACCCCGACCTCAACCTTCCTCCATATCACTCAGAACAAGCCGCTGACTGATTTGTGTTATTTCTGAGGAGTTTATTTCTGTCCTCTCACCATCAGGTCTAATTATTCACCCTGAAAACAGAGAACAGAGCCTCCCATCTATTTCTGCATCCCTCCATCCTTCCATCTATTTGTCTCTACTTTCCCCAATGGAGAACAGACACCCTCCACCCCCACCGTGCTTAATTGTGCATATCGTCATTGGAGATATTTCAATTAATTTGGTCATTTGTTCCTGAGTGTGTCTTTTGTCTTTTCCTTCCTCCATTTTTTCCCTTTTGCAATTATCTTTCTTCCTATGAGGGATTTCGGACAAAAAAAAAAAAACTACTTTTTTATTATTTTTATTTTTAAATAATCTGTTTTTCAGATGCATTTCCTCCTGTTTGACTCAGCTCTCTTTCTTGGTCGTATGTGATTTGATCATGTTGGCTGGGATGTTTCGTGAAGCAGTTTGTTTTAAGGGTTTTAGAGTAAAATTCAGCGTATGGTTTGACTTGAAAACGATCCCAATTTTTCAGTCGCAGGTACTTTGGGATCTGGTCTCCTGGCACAGGTCCTTCTGAAGTTTCTACAGTAATGTTTGTGGAAGCTGCTTTTCTGTCCGAAAAAGGAAAAGCCTGACAGTACTAGCGGCTGTAAAATGCGCTACAGCACACGTCAGATCTTTAGCAGTTCAAGAGGTTATTGACTTTACGACACAGGGCATTATGCCAAAAGCTCACCAGTTTAGATTGTGTTTGGTTATCTGCGGGCCTTCCTCTGCACTCGGAATTTGTATCATTTTATTGGTTGCATGTTGAGATCTCATATCTGTGTGGATCCAAGGGGTCAAGTTTTGGATAGTTAAATGCTGGTACTATGTCGTAACTTAGTGTTTCTTCGACTTTTAACCTTGAGGAACTTTAGAAATGAAAATTCTTTCTCTTCATATTCTCACTACTTTATTTTATTTGTCAGCTACTATGTGCATCACTGGAGAACTCTGTACATTGTACTTTTGAATTTGGAAATAAATGAGATATTGTTCAATACACTGTAAAACATTATATGATCACTTATTACACAGTTACAGCGATGTAATTTTTGACAGCAATGACATTTGAAAGCAATGATTTTTTTTGTTTAAGACAGTTTAATGTAATTTAGGTTGAAGTGACTTAAACATCCAAGTTGATTGTACTTAAAATTAAGGCAGAAACTTTTATTTTATTTTATAGTATAGCATTCTGTGATAAATTGCATTTCTAAAATAAAAATATTCTAAAATTTAGAATTTTATTCAAACTACTTGTATTGTTAATTTCATCAAGCATTTTATGTATCCTAAATATAAACATTTAAGCTTTTTTTTTCTGGACATACTTGATGCTTGATTGAAAATGGCACTCAAAAATATTGATAAAAGTAATATTTACATTTTACTTGGATTTCCTAGACATTTACATACATTTTACAAGCTCTTTTAATAGGGGCAGCATTTGGTGGTCAAAAGATTGTGTAGTGAAAACAATGCCAGGTGTGTTTTTTTTTATAATTGTCATTTTTTTTTAATACAGTTTATAATTTTTTTTACTTGCTAATTCTTACACAGTAAATATTGAAATGGGGTTGTTTATTTGACATTTGTTTAGATTATTATAGTTTTAAAAGAAATTAATGGTTTTTGGCTCGGGGCCAAATTTGACCAAGATTTGAAAAATGTGTGATGAAGGCAATGCTTCAAAAACTCTTTTATTCATATCTCGTTAAAGTGTGCGTTTTTAAAGCAGTCTTTGGGATTTAAAATTGTTAGCAACTTGTTAGCAAAATTGAGTTGAGCAACTTGAGCGGCCATGAGCAAAGACGACGGAATCTTAGGTTTAGTATAGTAATTTATGACTGGCTTTATTTTTAAAACAATAGAAGGCAATTCAATTGTATGTTCTCATTTAGATGTATAATTAAACAAGTGTGCACAAAGGAATACATTTCCTACCACATCTCTTCATTAGATTGGTTGTGGGTTTGTATCTGTGTGTGTGACCATACAGACAGTTAGATTCTCCACATGATTGTTGCATGAATGAGCTCAGTACTAATTAGACCACAGATCGTAGCCGTCCAATCAACAGGACCCTCTGCCTTCAGTGGTTGAAAGGCCAGACAATGCCAAAGCCCCCGATGAAAGAAGGAAAGAGAGACAGGATAGCTTCCTGTCACTCAACCCGCCATTACAGCACACAGTTCCCTATTAGTGTTGCTATGGCAAAAGCCTCTCCACCCACAGGCGCGCCAGCAAAGGTTACCGCATTAAAAGGGCAGAAATGCTTCATTGCTTGCTCTATTTTTTTTTTTTCGCTCTCTTTCCTGTTTATATGCGTCTTTTCCAGCGACATCATCGTGGCTAACTGTGTTGTTGCACTTCAACAGATGTTGAAGCAGGCCTGATATGTTGCTTCATAAGCACGCAGGTAGGATCATGTAAAACTAAATTACGACTGTCCAAGAAAGTGTAGAATATGACCCCTTATACGATTGGAAACAAATTGGTTTTGTTCAAATATGTTTTTTATGAAAAAGAAAAATGTTTAGTTTTATCATCTCTTGAAATTGAGTAGATTCAGACCCATAGCAATACATCTCTGGCTAGAATAAAGAAGTCCTCCTCTTCAGTCTAGGGTCATTAACCTTCTCTAAAGGAAGGCATTTTAAAACAATCGGCATTTTAAAACACTCCCTTGGCTGCAGCTTGTGTTCTTATTGACTAAAGAGCTTTGTTTGTATTTTAAAAAAGGTGAACTGGATGTTGTGGACTTTGGTTGAATTTATAGTGACCCTAAAAAGCATCTGGACTCTCTATTCACTGAAAATTAATTAATTTTGTTGCATTAAATTGCATCTGTGACCAAATGATGCTAAAGCTTACTTTATTTTTCTAAGCCCAACTGGTCTCTGTTTGTAGTGTCAGGGTTATGATTTTTAAATGTATTTAGTTTTTGTTTTCAATTTAGTTGGTTAGGCAACTTGGTTTTAATTTAGTTTGTTTTCTATGTTTTTTTTTTTAGTTTGTAGTTAATAATTTTAGTATTACTGTTATAAGGCTGCCAAAGTTAATGTTATGGTTAAAAAGGTAATGGTATCATTTTAAAATGTTTAACATTCAATTTCACAATTTCTCTTGTAGCATTTTTGTATTCGTTTAGTTTGTTTTGATTTGTTATAACAATAATATGGGTGGATTGAAGATGGAAGTCATCATTGTTTTTTGAAACAAACAAAAATAAAATTACCTTTTTACCAAGGATGCATTAAATTGATCAAGAGGGAAATGTAAAGACATTTATAATGTTACAAAAGATTTCTATTTCAAACAAATTCTGTCCTTTTAATCTTTCTATACAAAAAAATTTTTTTCTGCTGCTATGGGCCGCTAACCTCTTAAAATAACAAAGGCGTAGGTTGATGACGCATAAGCGGAATTATGGAACTTGTCGTCAATCTGATGGATCTAATAATGTTTATGGATGAGTGAATACATTGATGTTTTTAACATGACACTGGAATGAAGCAGGGCACGATTGCTAATGAGAGACAGGTATCAGCGCTTGAAAATGCCACGCTTATATTGATCCTCGTTTTAGTTCTCCTTTTGTCCCAAAGTCTGCTTGCCATGGTCCATAATGTTTGAACGAAACAACAACAGCGTGAGCGTGCCGCTAGACGTAACACAGTTGTCCACGTCTGTCGCCATGGTTACTATGGCAGTACGAGCGGAAACCAGGGATAACCCGGATATTACGTCATTACGTCATCCAAGTGAACATGGATGAGCCATTATTTAAAATTGGAATTTCTCTGAAATTAAAAATCTTTGGGAACTTTTGGGATATTGTAAGTACACAACTGCAGGAAATATATCACACTCTGCAAGTGATTTTTGGATATTTTATTACAAAAATCTTACATATTGTAGCTTTAAGCAGGATAATTAAGCATGGAGTTTTCAACATTGATAAAAAATTTTTTTGCACCAAATTAGAATGATTTCTGAAGGATCATGACACTGAAGATTGGAGTAATGATGCTGAAAAATCAGCTTTGCATCACAGGAATAAATTACAGTATAAAATATATTACCATTTTCATTGTGTGTGTGTGTGTGTCATCTCTATCCTGACTCCTGAGGTGTGCTCCCCTCCTCTGTTTGCCCTCCTGAGCAACGATCAGAAAGAAAGTTCACTTTTTAGAACAGTGTGCACAACAGTGTCCTTCCTTCCTGCCTATAAAGAGCAAGAGAGAGCGTGAAAGAGGGAAGACGGCTGTCTTCACTTGAAAAAGAAAGAGGGAGGAGAGGTTTGAAGGAGACATCAAAGGGGTGTGTTTCAACAGAGGTGTATGTGAGATGGGGCATCGACAGGAGGGCTCTTCCCTCTTTAGGGCGTCTCTGGTCCTGATGCAACTTTGATGAGCTGCTCAAAGCAGGAGCAGGTTCTCTGGAGCAGGCCATTCCACGGTCGTGTGTGTGTGTACTTGCAAGTTGGATACATGGTGGTATTTTATGCTTTAATTATGAGAAATTGGTCTCTCATATTAAACACCATATATCCTAAACTTGAATTGAGCTATGGTGCTCTTTCAGGGTATTCAGGTTCTAGTCTGGAACGCAACCCTTTTATTTGAATCAGAAAGAGCTTTATTGCCAAGTGTGCTTGCTCAATCAAGGAATTTACCTTGGTATTGAAGCTTCCAGTCTTCACATATAATATATAAGACACATAACATTTAAGAATAAAAAATATTAAAAAAGTATAAAGAGAGACAGATAGGTCTGAATAAACATTTGCAGACCTTGTGAATAACATGAATAAATAGAACTAAATGAATTTGCAAGGATAAAAAGTGGGGAATTGAAAGAAACTGTTCCTGTGCCTTTCACTCTTGTGTGAAAACACAAGCGCCATTCCATTTCTCCTTGTTTATTGTCATCAAATGCATCAACACTGCATTATCTGGGTTTCCTTTGTCTTTGGTGCCAAAGCTGCTACTTTTAAGGTCTGGCCTTGGTTGGCCTCAGTCCTGCATCTTTTCATAAATGGAGAGCTCTGTGGTTGTGCTCTGCTAATTCCTCAAGCAGAAGTAGAACATGTATGGAGAAGAAAGGTGCTTTCAAGAAGCTTTTAGAGAAAAGAGGAGACCCCCTAGTAAGTTGTTTGATGAATTTAGTTTTCTTTCATGCACTGACGTATTTTCTGTTCAGGCAGTTGGGGCGGGACATATCGAAGGGCTTTGTTGTTGTTGTTATTATTCACCATTAGCTTTTAGTTCAGATTATTTTGAGACATTTCTCATGCCAAAGCAAATGCCTAGTGGTTAGTAAGGACTGTATTTATATATAATTGATGCTAAATTGGTGCATCAACCATAAACAGCCTTATACGAGTACAGGTTCAATGCATGTCAACTTACATTTTGTTCATTTTGTCCTCCAACTGTGGTTTAGAATATTTATTTGCATTTGTATGCTCCCATTTAAGTGTGGGGTTTGTAAGATTGATTTTTTTTTTTTTTTTTCTTCAAATAAATATATACTTTTATTCGACAGACAAAAAATAGATCAAAAGTGACACTAAAGACATTTATAATCTTTCAAAAGATTCCCATTTCATATACATGCTCTTCTTTGAACGTTCGATTTATCGGAGAATCCTAAAAACTATAACAATTTACTGAACAAAAAAAAAAAAAAAATTAAGCAGCACAAATGTTTTCCACAATGATAATAAGAAAAGTTTCTTGAGTTCCAAATTAGCATATTTGAATGATTTGTATGTGACAGCATGTGACAATGCTGAAAAGTTATTTTAACAGATTTTCAATTAAATGCAGTCTTGGTATAAGAGACTTCTTTTAAAAACACAAACAAAAATTTTTTGAATGGTAATGGACATTTTTTTAATTGATGTGTCTGTTTCTGAATTTCACCACAACTCAAAACTGCTTTAAGTATTTTCATGATCAAATGGGAGACTGCACAATCCTTCTCTCTCTCTCTCTCTCTCTCTCTCGTGTGGGTGAGCATAGTGAGAAACTGGTTTCCGAGCTCGAAACTGTGCTTGGTTATATAAGTCCAGACATTTTTATTTGAAGAGATAGGATCTCTCTCTCTCTCACACAAACACAGTTCTCAGTTGCAAACAATTTTCACTCAAAGCTATAGTGCTGTCACATTGTTTTGACTGCGATGATCACGAATGGATTGATGTTAATGTCATGAAGAGTGACCCTGTCGTAAAGGAGCCGCAGTGCTCGGTGCATTACTCTGTACATCACATAACAGAGCGTATAGCTACGCTAAGAGCGTGTCATCTGTTTTCAGGCGAGAGAGTGTCTTGTCTGAGTGCTGCACTTTGTTGGTGATTCTCTTGAGGAAAAGTAGTGCGATTGTTTTTTGTATTACTAACATGTGCTGTTCTCTATGTGGTAGTGCAGTTGAAGGCCTCGAAGTGCTTTTACAGAGCGCTGCATTTTCTAGGTTTCTTTTGTCTTTAGTGCCAAAGCTCCTGCTTTTACAGTCTGGCCTTGGCTGGCTTCAATCATGTATTCATCTTAGATGGAGACAGGACTCCAACATTTCCTTCATTTTATATATATACATATACACATACAACAATTTTAAGGATATATGTTAATAGTAATATTTTTGTTTTTGTTTTATTTTCTATACTAATTGCTATTTAGATTTTATATTCTTATGTCTAAAATATTTCATTATGTGATCACGGTCTCTAAACTGATGACAAAAATGCTTATCCAATAACCATGAATAATTCATTAGTCAAAAAGTGTGGGAACTCTTGATGCATTAAGTTTAATAACTGTTGTTTTGTCTTTTTGTTTTAACCCCTTTCATCTGCTTTTCTTAGTCCCGTAGTTCACACATCCATAAAATGGCTATTTTTGGACTGAATCCCAAATTTCCGCGCGTTGGTGGTGGTTTATGCTGGTGTACAGCTGCTGCTGCATGGCATCGGTCTGAACTCTCTCCCAGCTCTGTTTGAAGAACTTTTGGCATATTATGCAGAAGTTCTGTGAATTTTTTTTTTTTTTTGTGCAAAAACTTTTTAAGGAGAGAAAAGTCCTGAGTGTTCTTTTAAGGCTTATTCACATCATTTCAAATTATTTCAGGGATTTTTTTTAACCTGGAAAAATAATAATTTTATGACAAACAATGCAATTAATGATATTCAATAAAAGAAATACATTTCGGTAACACTTTACAATCATTTTCATTAGTTAGCATTAGTTAACTACATAAGTTAATATGAACTAATAGTGAACTGCACTTATACAGCATTTATTAATCTTTGTTAATGTTAATTTCAGCATTTACTAATACTTTTATTAAAATCTTGTCAACACTAGTTAATTCACGTGAATTAACAAGAAACAAAGAATGAACAGCAGTATTTATTAACTAACGTCAACAAAGATTACGTATTGCTCATGGTTAGTTGATGTTACTAATGAACCTTACGGTAGTGTTACCCCAGTTTCTTAATTGTTTTTTACACACACACACACACACACACACACACACACACACACACACACACACACACACACACACACACACACACACACACACACACACACACACACACACACACACACACACACACACACACACACACACACACACACACACACACACACACACACACACACACACACACACACACACACTCTCACACTCTCACACACACACAGTCACTCACTTAAAGCCCAGCAACCAATAATGCAATATTTATGATTATATCTTTAGAAATAGGCATTCCAAAAGTAACATAAGCCATAGCAGCAATAAATAATATTAGTGCTATTCTCAGTCTGAATCACTTTGGTGCAGAAAACCCCTGCAGTCAAAATCTCCTCTGCAGACACACAGACAGCTGCCTAATACTGTCAGGCCTTTATTACGTCTTCACTTGAAGTTATTAGACAGTGTTCCTGTCTTCAGCCTTCCTCTTTAAATCTCTTCTTGTCTTCTCTTCATTTTCCATCTCTCCCTCCACGGGAGCAGCCAGCGGTGTCTTCTGTAACAGAATGTTCTGGATGTTCCACTCGCTGTGCGCGTGTGACGGATACAGGGAGCAAGTTATGATGTAATGTGATGTTTTACTGTATATTAGATCAGGAGGAATTGTCAGAAAATATCACCCTGACAAAACACTCATAACCTAGGTGTGTGTATTTGAGAGAGCCTGAAAAAAGTTTAATTTCAGAAAGTCGTTGTTGTCTCTTCCTGCATAAAACATGGAGCTGTCAGAATCGGGTCTTGGATGCAGAAACGCTGCTGCAGCCATGTGTCATTTGCAGCAGTTATTTTAGAGATGTACTGGTGCTTTTGGGGTTTCTGTGTGCGTGATTGGCAATAGGCTGTGTTTAGCCTATCACCTTTCAGAAAATCTTATTAAAGCTCTCCATCTTTGGGCAGGAGAGTGACAGCGATTTGTGCATGGTTTTCTACAGCTTCTGAATGCATTTAATATAAAAGTTACACCAGATAGCTGAGTTACAGCAAAATAATAAACATTCACTTCTCTCTTTCTCAGAAACCGAAGTTTTGAATGGACTAACACATGCTTGCAATGGTGGTTTATTGACCCAATAACAATTAACGATTCTCAGAACCAGCAAAATCCGGCATGCTTTTGGACTTTCACTCTTCTAAGTTAAATATAAATATGAAAAAAATAAATTGGAACAATGGCATTTGGCTTTTTTTCCGTTCTTTTTTTTTTTTTTTTTTTTTTTTTTTTTTTAACGTACCCTAAGATTTAAAAGTTTTGGGAATGCAAAGAAGTTTTCAAAAGTGACTGTAAAGGTATTCATAATGGACAGTTACAACAAAACATTTATTTCAAATAAATACTGTTATTTAGAACTTTCTATTCATCAAATAATCCCTAAAAAAATCACAATTTCCACAAAAATATTAACACAACTGTGTTAATAAATAAATAAATAAATAAATAAATATATATATATATATATATATATATATATATATATATATATATATATATATATATATATATATATATATATATATATATATATATATATATATACATATACATACATATATATATATATTAGGGCTGTCAAAAGATTAATCGCGATTAATCGCATCCAAAATAAAAGTTTGTGTTTACATAATATATGTGTGTGTGTACTGTGTATAATTATTTTGTATATATAAATACACACACACACATGCATGTATATATTTAAGAAATATTTGCATACATATACTGTATATATATTTATATAGTTTATATTATATATAAATATAATTTTTTTATATATAAATAACACATTTTTCTTAAATATATACATGCATGTGTGTGTATTTATATATACAAACACATACACACACATATATTATTAAAAACAAACTTTTATTTTGGATGCGATTAATCGCGATTAATCTTTTGACAGCCCTATATATATATATATATTTTACAGCTGTTTTGATCATTGAAAATAAGAAACCAAAATTGGCATTTTAGAATGATTTCTGAAGGATCATGTGGCGCTAAAGACTGGAGTAATGACTGCAGAAAATTTTGGTTTGCCATCACGGGAATACATTACATTTTAAAATGTTTCAAAATAGAAAAGTTATTTTAAATTGTAATAATATTTCACTATACTTTTGATCAAATAAATGCAACCACATAACAGTCTATATTTAAAATAATAGACAGGTTTCTCTGCACTTCCAATGCTGTAGACGGACTGGTATTGTTTCTTTAAAAATTAGTCTGGTACTGGAGTAGTGTTACTTTTGACAACTACTAGTAACTTGGATACAAAACTTCTCGTTTCCTTTCCTGTAGTATTCCATGTCTCCTGTGAAGAACAGTGATATTGAGCACCAGAAAGGAGAGAGTGAGCGAGCTAGTGTGTTAGTTCTCTGCAGGAGCTCTGCTACAGTCTCCTCACAGAAGTCACTGAATATTTTGGTAGCTGTAATTGTGGCTGAGGAATACCGATGTGTTTTCTGATCATCTGTTTGTCTATATATCTCAGTAGAAACAAACACACTCTGAACTGCGCTGAAGTTATAAGGATGTCCTATCCAAGGGCTATAGGAGTAAAAATCCACCATTTCTTTGAGTTGAGAATCTAAGTAACATTGTTGCAGAGACCATTAGCAATATACGGCATATGTATATTCTACGTAAATGATCACAGGCAGCCGATTGGCGCAATACTGATTCCGGAACAGGTTTACACACAGCCACACAAGTTTTTTTTTTTTTTTTGTCAATGCAGTTTTCTGGTCAAAGTAAATACTTTTATTGTGTAACACAGACCAATCAAAAAGCCCTCTGAACTGTTTCTTGAAGCTGACATCTGTGTGTGCCACGTGACATCTCTGAATCAGCAAGGCTAACAATTGTATGATGGTTCTGTTGAAATTGAGGAGGTCAGGACTGAACAGGTTGAACTGCTGTGTTTTGTTCGGCGCTCGTATTGAAGCCCCGTGCCCTGCAGTGTAACGTCATTTTTCAAGGCCACGCAAGGAGGCGTTGACTGTTAGAAGTCATTACGTCTGTTCAAGAGAAAATCGCTTATACACCCAGAACCTTTCATTGAGAGATGCAAGGAAACAAGAAAAAAACAGTTTGAGACGTTTTTATCATAACCTTGGAACTTTTTATAAATGGGATTTCAAATACTTCTCTTTCCAAGGCTGCTTTTTTATTGCCCGTGTCTCATTTTTCCGAATTCTGTTTTGAGTAGATATAGCAGCCGTTCTGTAGATAATGTTTATGTGCAGATCTAGTTTCTCATGCATGTGCTCTTCAACCAGTTCACAAACGTCCGGCTCTGAAAACACTCCTGTTATTGTCAGAAATCGTGTTCTGCCTTAGAGTTGATCGGACGCCTGGAGCAATTTAAATGCTAATTTTGGGTCCATTTACTGACAATTACCAGATAATTGAGTTGTTTCAGTGTTTTTTTCCCCTTTCCTTTCTCAGAGCTGGAGTATGCCGAATGACTGCTTATTGTATTTGTGTTTTTAGTTATTTTGGGGAATGTGGGAGGATTTCTATTATGATAAGATAACAAGCCTTTTGTACTACAGGGCGTTTTGCAACCTTTTTTCCTTTGCGACTAAATTTTGTTAGAACTCGTGCTACTGCCAATTTGCATATCTGATAAGTTCTCCATTTTTGTTGTGTATGAGATGCATTAAATGACAGATGTGGTAAAAGAGAAACGAAAAACAGTGCTACTCATTTGAACTGCTCGACACAGGCTATTTATCAGCTTGGCCCAAAAGAGCCAATGTTTACAGACCGGTCTCGATCACGTGACCACTAAACAGCACTGTCGGATCCAGTGAGAAGCGTTTGAGTTTGGTGCAGTTCTCTGATACAAACCACTAATTTCTCTGAGTTAAACTAGGATAACGTCGATGAAGTTGTGCTGACATTCTCAGCAACACTGATGCGGAAAACAGGAGAAACATTGAGCTGCAATGACCCTGTTAAAGGCTTTTCAGTTCACAAATCACCTACATTTACCATGGTTTTACAGCAGTAACACTTACTGGAATCATGTTATTGTGGCAGACGTGGGATATTCATTATCAAATTTTATTCTATTTTTAATGAAGACATGTATTAAAGGTGTAAATGTTTTATACATGAAATATAATTAGTAATTTTTATTTAGCTATATCAGTTTTTGTGAATTTGTATTTGTACTAAATGTGTTTAGACTAAATACTATAAAACCATTCTAAAATACCATATAGTTATATTTTACCATGGTAGTGAGAGGTGCCATGCATTGATTTACCTGTGGTTTATGATCTACATTATGGGTGCACCGATATGAACATTTTGGCCGATACCGATTAATTCTTTATATTTGAAAGCCGATAACCTATATATTAGCCGATAAATCTAAATCAAGTGTTATATAATTTGAGAGCCTGATTACAAAAAAGTCTCATCATTAAAAGCCATGTTCCCAGCACACAATTATAATGATGTTCTCGTTATAATTTTATGTAGCCTATATGACAGACTTGTGCTCCACGTTGTGTTTTCATTTTTTGAAGTGATTCCAATCATATTTCTAGCAATTCAAAGCCATCATGGCGAACAGTGCACATCTGAAGTGTCTCAGCTGAAGGAAATAACGGCTTTAATATATCGGCCTTATTTTCTTATTTGGCCGATAACAATAACATTAAAAATGAGCATATATCGGCCAATATCAATATGGTGGCCGATATAGCGTCCATCCCTAATCTACATGAATATAGAACATGAAAAGTACCGCATGGGTAGTTATGGAAATATTTTTGTTTGTTGCACAAATGATTCATTAAACAATATTTTCAACTGATTCATTACTAACACTCCGCAAAGAGACAACCCACCCTCACTCTGTGTTTTTATGTGCAGGTATTGAGTGTCCGCGAGGGTCTCGAAACATGCCAGGTGGGATGCAGGTGGCAGAACCATACAGTGATGAAGCCATGCTGTTCACCAAAGAGCTGGTTCTTCAGAGAGAGGTAAGGCCTCCTGTCATTTACAGTCTGTTTCTGTCGCTTTAGTCTTCACAAGCTGTTTCTAGACTTCCCATTTCTATAGTTGATTTGACAGTGCCTGTGATGTTTGGTCTCGCCGGTCATTTTGTGACAACTATCTGTCCATTCTCTTCTTGGCCTGTCTCCTTACTGCTGTCTTCACTTGAGGTACTCAAACACATGTTGGAATCCAGCTTGCTGTTTTTGTGCTTTATTCAGAGATAATGGCTATCTGTTTCAGTTACTTTATGAATAATGGTCACAGAAATTACATTTCTAGAACCACAGATATGATGGTTCAGACACTTAATGAGGAAAATCACTTGCCTGCACACTATTCTTACCTTTTCCTCAGGGTGCTTGACGCTGTGCGGGTGCTGTTTCCATTAATGTTGTGTGAATGAGGTTGGCGGTGTAGTCAGGCCTAATGAGGAGCTTTTTTAAGATCCTAACTTTAACCTGCACTTTACAGAGAGACTGGACACAAGGACCTTCTGCTGAAAATTACAAAAGAGTCAGGAAGTAGGAAAAATAAAAGTCTCCAGAGTCTTAATGACCTCTGTCACCCACAGTGAAACTAAGCCTTGCCTGTTATAGGAAATGGAAGTTCTTGAGGAAAAGAGTTGGCCATGATCCACTTAAAGTGTTGACACGTCGTGTGTGTTTCAGACCGCCAGTCAATTTTAATGAACACTAGACGCAATCATACTTTCATATGTTTTAAGATTACATGTGCCCGTGCTCATAGGAAAAAAAAGTTTTTTGGAAGTTAGAAATATTAAAAAAATGCTTATGAGATAGACAATCATCCAACATAGTAAGTAAATCCAAGTAAATATTAATATTACTAATTGCAGTTTATTTGGCTGCTATACATTGTTTCTTATTACAACTTTTCTCTTAATAATATTCACAATAGAAATGTCCATGACTTTTTCTGATTCTGGACGTGTTTTAAAATTTCTTTTTAATTTGAAAAAAAATCCCACACAAATAACAATTTCTACAGTGAATCATTATAAAAGGTTTATAATATAATATTCAATTTAAGATTTGTATGTATACATCCAAATTTATGAGTAAATATCCAAAAATGTAAAGGTCATGTAATACGCATTTTTCTGTAAGGATTTTTTACAGTGAATATAAATCTTTCAAGTTATTTTTAGTTTATATGGGGAGTAATTTCTCTGTTTTTCTGAAATATGTGATTAGCTTAAAATAACTTTTTTTTTTTGGTAAATGCATTCTCTCTATATATTTTTTGTAAATCTTTTTCTCTCTCTCTTTTTTTTTTTGTTCACACAAAGTATGAATTATGCAACAACATGAAAGTATAAAATAGATGTTTTCATCAAGTCAAATTTCATCATTCTTGAAAAATAGTTTGAATTCCTTAATGAATTGTTTGGATGCTAAGTAATAAAAATTGACCTTGTATCCACATAACAAAATTGACTAATCTGCGCAGTGCAAAAAACATACGTGCTCGTTCACACTTTTTTTTTTTTTTTTTTTTGTCCCGTTCTCCATAATGCATTTGTTTGTCCCGTGGTTGGCCGTTGTGTTTGTATTGCCCACTTTTAGCTGCATCCCATAAGTTGTTCCTCTCAATCTGGGTCTAATCTCTTATGATCTGAACCACGTAATTAAACTGGCATGAGAGTCTGCATGTTTCTTCCACACACACCTCCTGCTTTTGAGGTTTCCACCAAGTGGAATTAAGACTGTAGGCTTTGGATTTCCTAAAGCACACACAGCAAGCTGCTACAGAAAGAGCGAACGCATCTGTGAATGTCTGTGCTGTGATATAGTCAGATTAATAACCAAATTGATCAAATTTGTATATATAAATCTTTTAAAGTCAGCAAATGAGGCAAAAGGAGTGTCCTGTTACCTGATTGTGACCCCAACATGACTCGACAGACTTTGTAGAGCTGATAGTGGTATGACAATATGTGTATTGTGCAATGGTGTCGGTGTTAACTGATGCCCCAGAATATAGTTATGTATATTTCACTGGTTTTATTCTTGTTTTTAACTAAAGTGTTATGTAATGTGAAGCTGTTTTGATATGGATGCCAGACATATTGATTTATGAATAATCTAATCTTATGGTTTAGCATCCATCCAGTTCCTTTCTCTATGTGCCCGCTACATATTTGAATAGATTTTATTGTAATGGATAACGGTTTGTTTTTAACACATGATCAATGATTGGGCACTGTAAAAAATACTAGGCCAATCAGAGGCTCAGGACTGTGCTCCCATGTGCTGAGTGCTTTAGTGTGTCACGCTGTGTGTGTGCGCACGCTGAGGAACACACAACACGTATGGATACACTTTGTCTGAAATTCGGTTGAACTTGATGAGAGATAATGGATCTTGTTTATCTCTTTCTCTTCCTCCGTCTCATTTCTTGCCTTAGTGGAGGAGGGCAGAGGCGATTGTGTGTGTATGTGTGTGCGTTCATGCAGTAAAGTGAGGGAAAAGAAGACCGTTGATGGCAGCACATGCAGAAACTCAAGCATGGCAGCTTGGAGAGAGAGAGAGAGCTGCTCGGACACAGTCATGACTCATCCTCATGTGTGCCGCCCCAGCTGCCTCTCACAGATAGTCCAAAAACAAATGACCTTTTTGTTCAAAATCTCCACATCTTACACACACCCGTAGTGTCTGAGTATTTCTCAGTGTATTTAGTCTCGCGCATACACGTAGTTTGTGAGTTGGCTTACTATCTTTACCACTTGAGTGTTTTATGTCTGGTTATGTTTATGTATGCATGTTAGTGGTCGACCGATATATCGGCCAATATTTGGTATTTTTAATTATCAACCGAGAAGTTTTTCTATTTGGCCGATGTGTTGTAAACTGGACTTTTATTTTGACTGCGCACACAACTCTCCCATTCTCCGTCTTTATTAGTTTACAATCTCTACTTAACAGTTCTGTTGAATTTTTAATATTAGAAAGTTTTAACTAACAAGATGAACTGAAATGCACACTACTTTGGTTTACAAATTTGAAGGTTGCTTACTGAATCAATAAAGTTAGACATAATGTGAATTATGCATTATATTTGTTCAGTACTTTGGAAATAATTTGGCCCTTAGTGAAAACTTTACATCCTAATTTTATTAAGGCTTGACAAACGGCTGGTGCAACTCTGCCCAAAATACTATTGAGGCGTTGATGTGGACCCCTTTGACTTGTGCCTGTAAGCAACCGCAAAGCAACACTCTGGCAACCACCCATTCAACCCACATCGTGTTGGCAAGTTCTGCACGGGCGAGCAGCACCATGGAGTTCTGCCATTACATAAGCCACACATCCCATCATTACTTAAGATTATCTCTGTTTCCATCTCTCGCTCTCTCTCTCATTTGTTCTGTGTTGCTGATCAGTGTAGCCCACAATCTCTCTCTCTCTCTCGCTGAATAATTAATGGTGTGTTTGACAGGCAGGACACACTCTGGGCGGCTGAGCTCCTCTGGGAGAGCTGCTGTGGTAGAGTCACATTAGAGATTTCTCCTCACCACACACATGCTCAAACTGCAACACGTCATAAACTCTGCCAGTGGCCTCTTGTTTCAACCGAATGTGGACATTCATACATATTTGAAGCACGGCAGTCAAGGGATTTTCAGATTTTTGCTCTGTTTGTCCTGCTGTCGTGATTTTAAGTATTAATATGCTGGAACTGAGTTCATGCGATTTGTCTCTGTTTGTATACATTTGGTTCCGATGTATGATTTCTCATCTTTTCTCCAGCAAGGTCTTACAAAGTCTTTTGTAAAGGCGCATTGTTATTTTTAGATTAATAAATGCAGCTATTGAAATTGATTTCAGGCCTCTGCAAGATTTTTGGGTAGAGTCGATTTTTATGAGGTAAAAGGTCTTTCTAAAAGCAAATATTGAAAAGTTTTCTGAACGGATACTACAGTATTTCTGCACTTTAAACGTTCTTTTGCTATTTTTAAAGGATTAGTTAAGCCATAAACACAACTTCTGCCATTTATATACTCATTCTCATGTACTCAACAGTATAGGTGATTACTGAAGAATATCCTGGTACATGATTCAGAGTTCCTATTCAAAGTCGTACAGGTTTGGAATGGTATTAGAGTAAGCAAATAAAGGCAGAATTTTCATTTTTTGGCTGAACTAATACTTTGTCATGATGGATAAAACCGAATGTGGGAATTTTATTATGGGAATATATTGGTTCACTGTAAAAATAGGTAGTTGTGGTTGCCAGAAATTTACCATAAAAATACTGTAATACTATAATAATGCAGATGCAAAACATCATCAGGGTATCACATACTAATGCAATAAACATTAAATAAAGAACCACCACAACGTTTACTGATAACAAAAATGGAAAGAAACTAAATTTATATCAATTATAATTGTATCTGATGTGAAAGAAAATACAATTGTGACACTAAGTTTGATAATTAATAGTTTTTACAAAAAAAAACAGACATTTGTTTGTAGTTTACAGTAAATTAATTCATAATTGACTATATATTGTAAGTTAATCAGTTAGCAGGGTTTACTGTACAGTTTATTTTATTTTTTATTTTCGTAGAGCTTTAGAGAGGTAGCAGAACAGAACAGAGTTTATTGATGGTTTTTGTATTACTGTTTGTAAGAGTGAATATGTGGATCCCAGTGTGCTCTCTGCAGTTCAGTCCGATATCTGCTTCAATCTGTAGTCGTTCTGTCTGCTGTCTTCCAATCTTTCGGTTAAACTCCCTCCTTTTTTCATTCTCATTTTGTCTGAGAGCTTTTATTCTGTGAATAACTAAATCGTTCTTGTTTCTATCCATCATGAGTTACTTTCTTAAACCCACAGTCTTGAGAGTTTTAGTCAGAACTTCTCTCTGGTGTGAATGAACTCACCATTTTAAGTGCTTATTTTGTTCATTCATCCTTTGCCCCTTTCCCCCCCTCACTCTCTCACTTATTTCTTTTTCTTGCTTTTGTTTGTCTGTTCATCCACTGGCTCAGTGTTCACTGTATGAGGTGCTTGCAGGGTTTTTCAAGTTGCTAGTTTGTTGCTAAGTGACTGGATGGAGATACAGAGAGAGACTGACTGAAACGAAGAGATGCAGTCATTCTTGGCTCTGTGCTGTGTGAAAGAGTCTCTCTCTCTCTCTCTCTCTCTCTCTCTCTCTCTCTCTCTCTCTCTCTCTCTCTCTCTCTCTCTCTCTCTCTCTCTCTCTCTCTCTCTCATTTGTTCTGACCCCCTTGTGAGGGTGACATTTTGTCGCTTTTTGAAATGAGAACTCTAATAATAAAGTGTAGAGTCTTGCTCACCATTTCTCACTTTTTCTTTAAGCTTGGATGTTTTTTTGTGTTCTGTCTATTTATCTTAGTCTAAGTATCTAAATTACATGTTTTTGTTGTATTTTGCAGCAGTGTTTTTACTATTGTTTATATTATCTATTTTTAATATTTTTTAAATTTTCAGTTTTAGTGATTGTTTTAGTAATATTTATTAGTGTTTTAGTTTTAGTAATTGTTTTTGTTTCAATAGTGCTAAACGGAGTACCACATTTGTGAAGCTAATTTGCCAAATTCTAAAAATATTTAAGAATCCACAGAGCTTTCTGCAGAGTTGGGCTCATATGGAGTCTATGTGGGTAAACATTGATTGACCCATGTATTTTGGAACAGTAGATCCAGTCATGAATTATTAAAGATTCTGGATCTTTTGGTATGCGTTTGGGATGGATACTTGTCTGATTTTACGCTGAATAGCATCTCTTCCCATGTTCCTGCGTTAGCGTGCTCCATGATCTGGAAATGCAGTTTCATCGCAGTGCTCATGGCAGTGTGAGATGAGGTGAATGTTTCCTGCAGAGGGCACACAGACCTCCACTGAGCCTAAACTCAACGCAGTGTGCACACAATTAGCCTCCCAGCTATTTTTTTCTTGCTAAAATAGAAGCAAATTAAAATGCTGTCATTACCCCTTCCATGGAGGGAGCTGTGTCCTAAGGCTGCTGGCCATGCAAATGAGACACTGGTGGCTTTCGCAGAGGCCCCTGTTGCAAAAAGAAGCACTCAACGTTGTGTGTGTTCTGGATAGAGATGCAGGATGGAATGGAGCTCGATGTAGTGTGGTCCTCCATCACAAGATCTCTAACAGGAAGTTTTCCTGCCTTTGAATGCAAGTGGTTGTTCCTTTTCAGTGCATGTGTGCTGAAAGGCGTTAGAATTTGATCTATTGTACAGATTTTTTTTTAAAAAAATTTTGCACAGTGCACTGCATACCTAGCAAATTTTTGTCCAGAAATTTATATTGCTTAAGGTCAAGATCATGTATCCTGATACATTAAATATGTATTTTTCATTTATTCATTGCCATAAGCTTTATTATTCATTCAACACTGAATGAAATTCAGTTCAGCTGTTCTTTACACATTTTTTTTTTTTCTGTTGCAGCATGCCCTTTTTATCAGTTCACAAAAGGAGAAAAAAACTGTCCCTCTTGCACTTGTCCAAATAATGATCAATGGCCAAGATCAGGTTTTTTTGCTGAATAATAATAAAATTTTCCCTATGTTTTTCACTAATCCCTATCGTATGCCCTCGGAACACTTGGAAAATATGGCATGAGCCGGTGTTGGATCATTTTGTGATACTATTTTTTTTAATCATTTTTTTAAGCTTCAAGCTGGTTTCTGTTCACTGCCATTATATGGATGACCACAAGCAACTTTTAATTTTCTCCTTTTGTAACACCAAGGGTGAGTAAAGAAATGACTGAACTTGAATTTTTGATGAGCTATCCTTTTCTAGTGGCTTAAAATTACCACACTTTCTTTTTTTTATTTTTTTTTTTTTGGTCAGATGGCGACCTTGGTTTTTTGGCGCTACCCCTGTTTGCGTCTGTTAGCGTTCTGTTGGAACTTGTATTTGCTGATTGAACATGCTGAATCAGTGTAAGAATGTCCGAAAAAAGTGACATGCTGTAATCTGATGACTGTCGACGTTGGTCTGCGAGTGTCGATGTGGTGTGAATTGGCCTTTAAAAATACTTTGCCTATAACAGTAGCCAAAACAATGCCTAAAAAGCTATTTGACTGTCAACCATCACTCATTAACCAGTATTCTCTTATGCTATAAAAATGAGTCAATACTGATTTCATATTGACTTTAACGATTAGTTTTAATCACTGTTACAGTATTCATCAGTGTTCAGTAAAACTCCTCAGTGACTGTGTGTAGACCTGTCCTCTTTTCTCCTTTAGCGTTTCCAGGTGCCAGCAGTCAAATCCCTCTGTGTCCTTCCAAACAGAGGAAATGCCCTTCCAAGAGAACCCCACTCCATATACTCACACACACTCTCTCTCACACACACCTTTTGTCTTTTTTTTAAAGAGGCCACGGGTACACCTTTCATTGTGATCCGTTTTTCATTGCTTGTCTGTCTTTACCCCAGTAATGTCACCATGACCTAAAAACCATTTTCCCTAAACTTCCTGTCTCAGGCTCATTTCACCCAGTAAGGGCTTTATTTCATTTATATGGCAATTCATTTATTTCATACAAGGTTCCCACAGTATTGCAAAACATTGAAATATCAGGGAATATCAGGCCTGGTAAATAGATGATAAAAATAGATGAAAACAAATAGGCCTTACAGTAAATACATTAAAATTGTGAAATATACTTTTCATTTTATT